>NC_052508.1:63725416-63850416 GCF_014356525.2 Nilaparvata lugens | reverse complement strand
TTTACAGATTTTATCGTTCTATTATTTTTCAAAATCCATTCATACGAGACATATGTACTGGTATTTCAATAAATAGAACTAACTTACCGTGTAATTTGTGATAAGTTCCTCTATTTGTGTATTTTGTCTTTGAGCCAGTTCAATTCCATCTCCAGCCTGAAAGAATTTAAAATACCTATATTATGAAATATGAAAGTAATTGATATATTATATACAGTTAATTCCGATTTCATCTTCATGTATAACAGTCTAATTTATTGTGATTTATGGAATTATTGAAAACTGACATATTCAACTATTTCGCTTATATTTTATTTATTTAAAATGCGTATACAGTTTATTACAAATTTAAATTTGTTGTTTTGTAATAATTTAAAATTAGGAACTATCCAAAATGTTATTTGAAACTAATGATCTGTTTATATGAAAATGTTAATATGTTAATATGAAACTATCAATTCAGGCTTGTAATAAATTATTCAGACTTGTAATAAATCCATCATTCAATGCCATTAGTTCCATCTTTAGACAGTAGACCTATTATCAATCAAACTTTCCCCTATAAGCTTCCCAAATAAGATATCTGTTCCCAAACTTGAAAATTTCATTTCTCTTGATTATTTTTATTATTGTAGAAAATGAAAATTTATTGGATGAGATCGAACTACAATTATTAGTGGTAACAAGTTATTGTATTTTTCATGTTTATAAAAACGATAATTACTTTATATTATTAATAATTTATATTTTGTTAGTTACACTTCTGGAGTCTTGAATATAATTTTTAAATTATTTTGGTCAGTTGGAAAAGCCCAATTGAAACAATTGTTCATCTAGATTTCAGATTCCAATTGTCAAGTCAAGAGGTTGGAAAGTTGATGAAATTATACTCTTAAAGGTATATTATTGATATAAATCAGATTTAAATTATTTAAAATTGTAGAACTTAATCAATAAGGTACCTCTTTTGCCTCAGATATGATCTTTTCCAGAGTATTCTCTCTTTCTTTTATTTTTACAACAGAATTTTTATGATCTTCAAGTATCCGCTCAAAATTCCTATAGTTTGTTATCAAATTTTGTCCACAAATGGCTGGAAATAGAAATATTCATTAATATTCTGGAACGGCTACTATGTTACTACATATCTCCTTACCATTTTTTTCATACTAAAAAATACAACTATCATCCACTTTTGTCAAGTTACTTCAACAGATTTACACTTATTAAAAAAAAATTTCAAAAGAAATTGCCATTTCAACAAAAAATGATTCATTGTTTGTAAAATTGATTTAATGGAATTATTGTCAATAAACTATAATATTCTTCATCTTATTATGAGAAAATTTCACAGTATATGGGATTTCTAAAGTTGTAATGAAGAATTGAAAGTGATATGGTAGATAACTATGTATAGTATATACAGTACTATGTACTATTCTTGGTTAAGGTGGCGTTGATACGATAGTAAATGTATGTTATATTGAATAAAACGACAATTTTTAATTGTCACAACAAATCATTCACTAGATTTTGACTTCTCCATGATTCCAATTCCGAATCACAAATCACATATTGTTGAGTTTCTGTTTTTCTGTGAAAGTGATATTGTGGTAGATATTCATATTGAAGAAAGTAAATTAAATTTTGTCACAATTCATTTTTCAAAGGATTCCTGTAGAAGCTGTTCGTATAACTTTGATTTCTAGTTAACTTCAATCTCTATAATATTTTACTCGAGTCTACTCAGTCACTGGTTTAGCTTGCTTGCTCGATCTCTAGTAAACTCTATAGTAAATGAGTAACCAATACAGGTTGATAAGAATACCAGTAGTTACCAGAGCTAGTTACTCAAAATCTTTAAAAGAATAATGGTGATGGAAATGTTTCAATAATTAGTTGATCTTTTCCTCAATAATTTCCAATAGTGACTCTTACTCATTCATGGAAATCCACAGTATGACTTACTACGGGAGTGCGTCAGCCACTAAAGGTGGCACTTGATAAAGGTCCTATACCTTATGTAAGTGACAACGGCTTGTACATCAAGCCGTTTTTCATTAGCTGTTTTCATTAGTTATTGTCTGACATTAGTTATTGTTTTCATTTGACGTTCTCTTCTGTGTTAAAACATTTATATAAATTTATTCAAAAATGTGTTATACGGTGTCGATATACGGTAACAAAGGTAATTTTAAACTGTAGTGAGTGAACACCTTTAGTGAGTGACATACACCCCTTCCAACTCTCAACTTAAGTTCCCCATGACTTAAGTATTCCATCCCCTTACTTCCCTTGTCCATTTCCCATCTCTTTTCCCTACATTATGAATATACAAAATGAATCTTTCAATTACCAGTGACCTTCTTGAGCTTCAATATCTGGTTGTTCTTGTCGTCGATGACCTTGGAGTGGGCCTTGTTGTGGATGGTCAGTTCGTCGAAGTCGACCGCATGGATGGTGTCCCCCAGCTCAACCCTCTGCTCGTATTGCGCGCGCACGCGCACCAGCTGACTGCGCACACTGCTACAGCGCAGCCGCATCTTGCCGTACTTCAGCTCCAGGTCTTTCAGGGTCGTGTCGTTCACAAATCTGACATTTTTTGAAAATATAAAATCATGTAAAATTATATTTGTCAAGAAAAGAGTTTAAAAAATATATTTAGTTATTGTAAAAAGAAAAACAAAATGAAAAAGCAAGTCAAATACACCGTAGGTCTGAATTAGGCCTACATGTCACTATATAACAAAGTAGTACTACCTAGTACTGTATTTCTAATTTTATAGTATAGCCATATAACTATATAATGGGAATACCTATAGTTACTGTAGCTTTGACAAGTTCAATTACTACCGTATATATAGTAGGCCTACCAACAAGTAGGCAACTAATCTTATTTATGATTAGGCCTACCGTATCTTCATTTACTTTTATCTAAAAGTGGACAAAATGGGTCATAGAATTCAGTTATTCACCAATATTTCAAGTTAGGATGAATATCTTAGGAGGAGAAGTAATAATTTTGTAATATTTATAGTTATTTTGTGATAATTGCTTCCAAATAATTATTGCAGGTAGGCCTCTACGATAGAAGAAATTTATTTGATAGGTTGATAGAGCTATTTATTGAATTCATTTTGTCACCGAAATTCTCTTTTGGTCTATTCTTATTGAATTCTTACAACAATTCAGGTTACGTTATTTTCTTGACTTCAATTTGAGACAAATCTATAAAATTATTCTATTTGTATTATTGTACTATGAAATTAGCCTACGGTATTATTATTATTTAATAATTCCAAATGATGTTGAGGAATGGTTTATTGTGCTGCATTGAGCTTGATTATACACCCTTTGAATAATTTTGTACCTCAAAATTTGAGTCCTATTAGGCACTTATAATTTTTGTAATGTGTGAATGTGTGTGTGTGTGCGCGTGTGTGTGTGCGCGTGTGTGTGTGCGCTTGAAGAACCAAACGACTCCTGCTTGCACTCAAGTGATATTTCTCTCACTTTGCAAGCTAGTATTTATTCCGCTTGCATCAATATGCATATAATACATTATTTTTTAGCTGTGCAATGTCAATTGATATAATATATTTATATTTTCGAGTAGATATATTTTATGTTCATTTGGTCATAATACAAAATTCCCTTCAATTTTTAAATTTACAGTTTATTATTTATAAACAAATACGTAATATGCTAGTTATGAATTATATACTTTTTATTCATTTATTTTTAAATGCTTTGTAATAATATTGTATAATGCATAAATATATACTATGTACTATATATTCATATTGTATTGCATTTTGAGCAAGTGAAATAAAATTTATTCTATTCTATTATTATATTGTATTATATTAAAAACATTCAACGCTAGTCTATAGGCTACTGAAAAGATGTCATACTACATTTCTCCCTTCAATTATTACGCTTCTTTTTTTCAATTTCACTGAATTTGATTGATAGAAATTAAATCATGAGACTCATTGAATCATTGCAGTTTTGCAATTTACAGATGTTTGTTTTTAAATTTTAAGAAAATAAAAATGATCAATATATCTGGGCAACAATTCAAATAAATAGTGTTTATCGATTTATTTAGAGCATAATAATAACAGTAGCCAATTCAAAATAATGAAAACTATAGTGAGGTCCACGTTATAATGGCAGTATTTGATTAACATTGGTGTTGCTATATTTGTCTATTATTCGACAAAGCAGATAGCACTACCCTTTTCCAGCTCCGCAACGTTGCCAAATCTGTTTTTATCAATGTAGAAATATAATTAATTGAGGCAGAGAATCAGCAAAGCTGTTCTCCTATCTTCATCTACTGCCATTATAACGTGGACCTCACTATACGTAGATACTGCGTAGTATTCTACAATATAATAGATGTATAGTATAATAGGCACAAAAATATTTCTCAAGTAGTAGTATGTCCCTTTTTATTTCATCAAAACACAACTTTGGTCAAATCTTCAAGAGCCATATCCAAGTGTAAAGTGATTTACACATGCGATGCTGTGAATGGCTCTTAAAGAGTTAAAACTATCCTTTTTTATAAATAAATATGGTACTGAAGGCCTACTTGATAACTTTTATTGTGCTCAAATAATTTGATAAAATTCTTATCATTATGAATTAATTATTGTAGTCTGAAGCCCAAAGAACAAAAGTGAGTACCGGTATATAATAGGCTTATGCTATAGCTAGCATTATGTATTGTATTACTCTTCATTTCATATAGGCTTATATCATGTTATATTCTTCGTCATATTCTCTATTCAAATATTAGGCCCAGGAAGTGGATGCAATTAATTCATATATTTCTATTCGTTCAATTGGATTAACAAGATGTCTCTACGGTGATAGTTATTCTAATTTCAAGCCACCTAATTTCCAGTCTGACAATTTCACCTTCACTTTACTATATTGCACAGGCAGTCTAATCAGATGAATGGAATTTTAAAAATTATTTACCTCAAATACTTTTGAGACGACAACCGGCCATTCAACGGATCGAGCCCGTCAATCAGCACATTCTGCTCGAAAGCGGCACACAGCGATTTGACCGCTTCAAGTGCCAGTCGCTTCTCGGCAATCTGTGCGTTCAGATTGAACATGGTCGCCTGACCCTCTTTGCTCAGCGTCTCCAGGGCGGTCTTCAGCTCCTCCAACTCCCGCGTGATCAGTTCTGTGAAGAAGCTCACTGATAAACTGCGAAAAAATGATTGGTCATTTATTAATGATCATTTGATATAGTGGTCATTCATTTTCCAAATTAAAAAAAAAAGAAAATGCTATTATGTTACTCTTTGATACGAACAAGCATTGAGTTACTTTGAGTACCTTAGCAGGCTACTTAAGTAGATAGACATGAACTTTATTACTACTATTGAGGTACCCTTTTAATAAAACATTTGAAAAACTTTAAAATATTTCAACACCTTCAATAACAATCAAAGTTAAATTTTCAAAGTTTCCGAAATGTTTTAATGAAAGGGTACTACAAGTTTTTATATTGTTTTTATTAATTTGAATAAAGTAGCCCATATAAGTAGAATGATTTTTTTAGAGTAACTACAAATCAAAATCCACAATATCAAATGAATTCATGGTATGGGCAACATGGATGAGTGAAATATTATTCCATCAAAAGCTAGTCAATGGCTTAAATTAAGAAATAATGAATATATAATGAAACACTGGGATGTTCAAGTTCAAGTTCAAGTTTATTCATTCATCTCTTGTACAACATAGAAAATCAAATTGACAATGTACATACAAAAATTATTACAAGAAATAGAATGTGGAGCTCACAAGACTTACGTCCGTTCGTGAGCTTCAAAAAGAAATAGATTACAAAAAATTTATAAACAAAGTGGCATAAAATAATATGAAATAAAGTAGGATTAAAAAGTAGGAGATAAAAAATACATACAAAAAAAGTAGTAAATAATGGAATTGAAAAGCAGGTAGAAGAATCTTCAAAGTGGAGTTATACATTTTAAACATCGCTAGGCTAGACAGCACAACAGGAACGCAAATGAGAAAAGCATAAAGCTGTTTTAGAGTACGGTAAGCTCGAATGATAATATTGGGCTAGAAAAACTTAGGGCTCTGATATAGTGGAGAAAGTAGTGAGAAACGATCCAAATCACAAAAATACTATCTTATGTTACCAGAGAAGTCAGTGGATGCTTTGATCCAATTTATGGTTTCAATCTTTAGTTTATTTGGTGGAGAATTTGCAAACAAGGTTGTCTAGAAATATCACTAATTGAATCATACACTAAAGATGACACCATGTTGTTAAAACAGGTATTCAATTATTCAATAAATTCGTTATATTTCTAGACAATATCCCAGTGTTTCATTATGGATAAATATCACAACATCTCAGTGTTTCATTGTGGATAAATATCACAACATCTCAGTGTTTCATTATGGATAAATATCACAACATCTCAGTGTTTCATTATGGATAAATATCACATCTCACCAACAACTAACAACAGTATCTGAGGTCAAATAATGAATAGATGACATAATAAATCTAACAAATCTACAAACTTAGCCTACAAATAAAAATTGAGTAAAATGTGTGAATTACGCATAGGTATAATATAATTCACAGAATAAATTCACAATGTAATAGCTTAAATCATGATTACGGTATCATGGATACGGTATCCATGGATTTTCAATAAATTACTTAGAAAATAGTAATAGCATTCATGAATATGACGTAGCCTACTTCATAAAAAAGTAATATACAATACCTACTCCATTTATTTAGTAGCCTATTCAATTTTGAACTTTTCTTATGAATGCGAATGAATAACATAAAATGGAAGAATGAATAATAATTATTATTAAACAAGAAACCAAATCCAATTCTGTCAATCACCACTTCTTTTCTCTTGTATAATTAGTACAGCATTTCCTTAACAGTATTAAATGTTCTAGAAAATAATGAAATTTTTTTTAAATTAAATGATTATTTTCTCATAATATTGGGTTGTTTCTGTATAATATAGTTCAAGTTAGCTGTTTTATCGATCTTGATTCCTTAGTGCACTTCGTACTGCACCAAGTAGCACCAAAGTGCTAGCTCGTTCTTGCTTATCTGTAGCACTTTTTATAAATAGTTGGATTAAGATATCAATATTAATATCCATTTCCTTTAATCATCCACAAAAGCATTAAATTGGAAGCACCAGCTTTACATCATCCATTGATAATACATCAATTTTTCTTCCAGCAACGAGCAAGCTCATAACATCGTACAATAAAAAATTGAGAAGAAATGTCTCGCTTTAAAACTTTATACAAGATGCTATTGACAGCACTTGATAATAGTGATTATATTCTGTCTGATTCATGCTTTCATGGTAGGTGAGTACCGGTACCTTAAGAAACTAGACATATATGGATAAGTTTGAAGAGTTGAAGATATGTTGAAAGTATAAATAATCGAATAATGGAACAAACCGATGAGTAGTAGACAAGAGAGCCTGTCGGGAAGGAGCCAATGAGGGACTTCCTGAGTCCGATATGGTATCAGGCACCGACCGAATGCTTACAGAACCCCGGCTCTTGCTGCCTGTGGGACGCGTTTTCTGGCCGCTGTAGGACATCATCAGCTGTATGCGCTGGGCTATGCTGTTGGACGTGTCAATCGATTGAGGCATACCTAAAATCACAGAATCTTTAGTATCCAAATTTGAATTGAAACTGTTCAAAATATAAAAACTCAAAAGATATGTTAGCATAATAGGCTAAGTAATATATAGATATATTAGAAGGAATATAACAACACAATAAATGCAGTTTGGATGTAAAAAATCACAATGAAGAGAGAACAAACATTCAATCAGAGATGTGCTAAATTTGATATCAAATTTTGTCATGGATTAAATCGAATTACTTGATCAATATAAATGCTACAATTTGTAGCATCAACCTGATACACTCATGTAACCTAATCTAAATTTGGGAAAGAAATAGCACAAATTTAACTTATTTTTCCCTATCTTGTTCAACTTAATTTTCCTATAATTTTAATGATGTACTAAGAATGAACAAAGAATATTGATCAAGGTGATGTCACACACCAAGCTAGACACGATAAAATTGTCCATAAAAGATACACTGCGCATATAAAATAAATGGGGATGAGTCGGATGTGACATAGTGTCATCTATTCCAGGGCCTTTCTAATACCTGCTAAAGCCTTCTCACTTGACCGGAGCAGTCATTTTGTCCGTTTGTCGCCGGCATGGTGTGACATCACCCTAAGTGTGTAACTCAGTTTCTACTGTAGTATAATTTTCAAGATGTAGAGTTAGTGGAAATGATACGAGCATTAATTCATGATAAATAGTCTCATCAAAAATCGCTCGTTTGTCGCCGGCATGGTGTGACATCACCCTAAGTGTGTAACTCAGTTTCTACTGTAGTATAATTTTCAAGATGTAGAGTTAGTGGAAATGATACGAGCATTAATTCATGATAAATAGTCTCATCAAAAAATATAGTAAAATACTCTCAATATACTAGTAAAATTTCCAAAATATATAGGTTTGCAACTATCTTTGGAAATGTTACTGTAAATAATGATTGGAAAATAAAAGTTTTGGTCTAATCCTACAGCTCTCACATAGAACATTGCCCAAATGACAAATGAAGTTTTTCATTTTTATGTTCAAAGAAAAAGTAGGCCTGATCTCACCTGTTAAGCTGGAAGGCTGCACACGTCCGAGGTACTTTTCTAGAATATTGTTTTCGATTGACAAGAAGAATACTGCATCCAAAGCGTTTTTGATGAGATGCTTCAGGTCATCATTGGAAATCTCCGAATCTGTAATAATCGAATGATCAAACAATCAAATACCTATAATCGTGATCAACTTATCTTTATCTCTAAATCTAACCTATCTATTCCTACCTATGGCTCTCATCTTCTTCTATTCCTAATAGGCCTATCATGATGTACATTATTCCTCTAATTATTATTTATTTTTTTTAATGTATATTAATTAAAATATTATTTGATGTGTTGTTTTTCCAATGTTTATATAGGTGAGCCTTGAAAAATATGGAAGAACATTCATCTACCGTAGGTACTTTTTTGACGTGTCCCAGTGGGCTTCACTTTAGTGATCCCTTTTATGGACCTATTCAATTAAATACTAAATACTCTTATCTACTATGCTAGTACCATTTTATCATTTTTCAAAGAATCTACTAGTTATGGTTGATATAATCATGCAACTCTTGATTATTGAAATTAATTTCTACTACAACTAGTGTCTATAAATATTAATAAGAGGTTCTGTTTATCATAAGATTATTAAAACATTATATATAAAGTTAAAAATACTGTACTGTGAAACAATAATCTAATTGAATATTGAACCACCTACATCTAGGGTAGAATTCTTCCTTGAGGGAGCTCCTATCAAGTCCCATAGAAGAGTCCATAGGTGATTGTGTAGAGCTCAGAAGCATTTTTGATTGAAGTTATATCTTGATTTTCCAAGAGGTTATTGATCACAATGCAGAACACCGCATAAATATTCCATAGTAATTGTTACCATTATAACCATGTAAATCTTTGGTGAAAATCTTTATCACTATTATTATTTATCTCAAAATCCAATGCACAAATTGGGAAATTAAAATTGAGATAAAATGGTAAAAAATACAAAACACTGAAAACTAAAGAACTATAAACAAATAAAATTGTGGCAATAACAAATAACCAAACAAATAAAATGTGTTATTAAACTTGTTTCAGCTGATATAAACTTTGCAGTTGCACGTTCGTATTATAAATTCATCCACTTTTGAATAACTTCATTACATTGTTCTATGATTTCATAGGATCTAATGTGTTTAAGTAATAGTAGGTATTTGATTCTGTTAAATGAAGTTATTCAAATTCGGTTGAATTTGATAACAGTATGTGCGACCGTGAGCATAACCTAACAAAATGAAGGCGGTGAATGCTAAAAACAGTATTTTACAGTGCGGTAACCAAGCAAGTGTTAAATCGATATAATAATACTTCTTTACTCTTCTATTGAAAAAGTAGTTGGAGGCTTCTGACAAATCTGTTTTTCATGAATCTCATAATTGATTATAATGATACTGCAGTCATCACCTCTTAATATAAAATTATTATTCAAATAATAATCACAAAAATAGAGCTATAACTTACCTATTAATTTCAATTTGTTCAGAAGCTAAGAATAATAATTCTTTAAAGTTGAATTATTCTAATCCTTGGTATTGTTTTTGAAATTCTTTGAATTATAAAATAGATAACTATTTATATGATATATGGATAATATATTATGATATCAAGTTAAATAATTTATACTGAAATTCCTACAAATAACATAATTAGGGGTACTTAACGCTTATTTTTCACACATTTGATATCATAATATTGATATTCAATAGTCATAACAATATTTTTGTATATTTTTTCCAAAATATAAATTGGAGATGAGTAGGCTATATTATAGATGATTATTTATATAATAAATAAATCATATTATGCTATCAAGTTGAATTATTTTTCACTGAACTCATCATAATTACATAATTTAGGAGTATTTTCACACATTTAGTATTATGATATTGATATTCTATTATTTACATGATTTTTTTTATTCAAATAAATAGGTGTAATAATAGGTCAATAAAAATCCTTTATTGTTAGGCTGTAATCAATAGCCTAATAATTGGTACTTATTATCAATATTATATATTAATAGGAGAAATAATCAATAGGTTATATCAGCTTGAGTTTAAACTAATAGTCTTTATTGTGAAACTATTTAAAAAAATCTGGTGTGGCACACTCACACAACTTTCCTTGCTCATATTCGAAACTACGATCAGACTTTTGTATATGTGTATATATAATTGTTTTCAGAGTACTTTTTCCTTTGTGTAAATTGTGAAATTCAATGATTTTTTTAGTCGTCATTTTTTTAAAGTTGTCAAAACAGCTGTTCTACAGATGAAATATCTCGACTATGTGTTCTTTTTATGAACTGCTCTACCTACCTACCTCATGCACGAGAAGGAGGTTACAAAGTCCATTTCTCAAGGATGGGGTGGACCCCTCATTAGTTTCCCAGAAAGGAGACTCATGCCAGTTAATAGAGCTGATAAATAACTATACAGAGTATGAATTTGAAAAAAATCGTGAAAAACATGGTTTTTTAGTAATTATCCGCCATTTTTCTCAAGAATATTACGGAGCTCCTGCAATTTTCCAAGGAAAAAACTCATGTCATTTGATAGGACTTATGAATAGCTACCCATGGCTTGAATTTGAAGAAAATCGTTGGAGCCGTTTTCGAGAAAACCGTGAAAAACCTGGTTTTTGGTCATTATCCGCCATTTTTCTCAAGAATATTACGGAGCTCCTGAAATTTTCCCAGAAATGAGACTCATGCCAGTTGATAGTGCTTATGAATATCTATCCATGGTATGAATTTGAAGTAAATCGTTATAGCAGTTTTTGAGAAAACGGTGAAAAACATGGATTTTTAGTCATTATCCGCCATTTTTCTCAAGAATATTACGGAGCTCCTGAAATTTTCCCAGAAATGAAACTTATGCCAGTTGATAGGGCTTAAAAATAGCTATCCATGGTATAAATTTGAAGAAAATCGTTAGAGCCATTTTCGAGAAAAACGTGAAAAACATGGTTTTTTAGTATTTATCCGCCATTTTTTCCGCCATCTTGAATTGAATTTTATTGAATTTCTTATTGTCGGGTCCTCATGGTAAAGGGACCTTAAGTTTAAAATTTCAAGTCGATCGGTTAATTAGGAATGGAGTTATCGTGTTCACAGACATACACACACACACACATACACACATACACACACACAGACCAATACCCAAAAATCATGTTTTTGGACTCAGGGGACCTTGAAACGTATAGAAAACTTGAAATTGGGGTACCTTAATTTTTTTTGGAAAGCAATACTTTCCTTACCTATGGTAGTAGGGCAAGGAAAGTAAAAAATTATAAACTATCCAACCAATATATATAATTAATTAATTTATTCATTTTCTTTTCAGTCAACTTTTTCAAACTTCATTTCAAGTTGTAAGATAATAAAAACAAATTGGTGTATTATTTTAGCTCAAATTGAGTTGATTTTTTTATATTACAAAGTGGAATTTATGTTAATATAAACTGACAACCAATCACAAGCCAGCTTAAAATCATTTTAAAAACTAAAAGCTACAATGCCTCTTTCTAATTATTTGATAGCTCAGAATTAAAATTTATTTATTTTTTAATAAATTATATACAAAATAAAAGCAAATGAGAAAGACTAATGTAAGTTTTTGATGTTTGATCAATATATCAAACTGATGTACCTTTATGTCATCATTATTCAATTAATATCTAATAATAATAATCGATAATTTATTATTAAAAAAAGTTCCATACTGACATTGATTGTCACATTATTAGATGTATAAGAGGAAGAGTGTTTAAACTATAGCTGGCTTTATTTCTCGATAATTTTAATACCGTGTAGTTCAAGTGAATTGGAATCTACATAATTTTATTCATTTTGATGGTAAATGAGCTGCGTTTACACCAAAATTATTAACAAAATGTTAATAACTTAATCCTCATAGATTCTATTAGATTGAACATAACTTATCATACACATGATCAACATATGTGTTTCTCAAGTTCCATTCAATCTAATAGAATCTATAAGGATTAAGTTATTACCGTAACAAATTTGTTAATAACGCGAGTTATCAACAAAAAATTATATTAACTTGACTGAATCGTCAAAAATATATTTCAACAAAAGTTAATAACTTCTGTTTTCAACAGAAAATTCCTGAATAAATATAATGAATTCCTTAAATAATTTGATCGTATGGTATAAGAAAATGGTATGATTATATTTATGGTTATAACAAGAAAATTCCTTTTTATTAACAAGGTTAATAACAAAAGGTTTAAAGCTATTAACTTTTGTTGATAAGACTAGCAGAAAAAGGAAATGTTAATAACATAATATGTTATTAAGTTAATGACTTTTTTATTATCATCGGTAAATAACAAAACTGTTTAAAACTTTTTCTATCAACTCCTGTGTAAACGCACCGTAAGTCTCCAACATATTAATCAGTGATACTACATTACATGAAAAAATGAATCAAGCTACAACAAAATTCAAGAGCAAAAATTTGTGTAGTGATTAATGCAAATTATTAAAGTGAAACTTCAAAAAAAAACTCTCACACTTACAATTTATTCTACATGACCTCGATGATCCAACTGAAAAAGTGCTTGCCCTGCTAGTACTTGATTTACTTGATCTTTTCATAATGTGAAACATTCTTACGTATATTTCATAAACAATTTGAATATTGATTCATAAATTTTGATCAAATTTGTTTCAAAATATAACCTGCAAACAGAAAGCAACTTTTCACTGATAAAATTTGTTATTATCTGAGACAAACATAGAGAATATGTAAATAAATTTTTAAAATTATTCACATATGATGCCAAATAATAAGTATGTTCCCGTAGAAGCGGCAAAAAGGGGTAATTCCTGAAGTTATAATCAATAACCCAGAATGCATTGAAAGTATTCCAGGTAAGTTAGCCTTATCATTAGTTAAAATAAGTTCTGATTTTATATAATTCATTGATAATAATATAGTATGTAATAATTCGTAATAAAACTTGTATTCTGTAGAAGCATTAAAGAGAAGGCTTAGTTCAAAGCTGTTCCAAAAAACAAGTTCCATTAATTCAATATCAATAAATTATTACTGTAGGTGTTTGTCTACAAGGTCATCTCTATTAGGTAGAACTGGAAATAATAACAAAGAGTTCACAAATTAGAAATGTATTTATTATAATTCCTAGTAATACAATTTATAACAAAAGAGATGCACACATAGAACAATTATTACAAAAATTACAAACTAATATTAATATAATTATTATATGTAATATGCATTACTCAAATCTCCAGGTTTCTTGGCTAGGGCATTGCAATATTAAAATCAAAAACCAGTAGTGTTTTCGATTATTTTAATTATATAATTGGTAACTTTCACCTATTCATTTATTATGCCTAGTTTTTGATTTTATCACTGAATACAGCAGTGATGAATCTTTCTACAATAATATTACTACCTCTGTATCCATTATCTTCCAGAATCCTTATCTTCTTTTACTTTCATATTTTTTTCCTTCACATATTTCTATCTCTTTTCCCCTCCTGTCACATCTATAATAGTGATAATAAGAGACTCGATTTGCAACACTGCAATTAATCTATCTATTCATGTATATTCATGATCATTACAAAAAATAGACAAGTTCTCATGTAATTTCCTTCAAAAATATAAGAAGAATAAAATACAATAATCTAATAGCCTAGAAATATTTGTAGTAGATGTCAATCCAATATGTGGTTTCATATAAAGTATTTAGGATGTAATTTATAATGATTGTAAACCATTAATCAAAAGTATGTGACGATTAACACGAATGGCGTAGTCAAGAAACCCAAAGCTACACCTTAACATTTGTGAATTAATTACAAAACATTATTATAAATAATTTACAAGTCCATAACAAGTACTATTAGTAAACTTCACAACTCATGCTACTACAAAAAAAAAAAATGTTCTTGAACACTCTCACTCTAAAAAGCTCGAATATTCTAGAATTGGTCCTAGAATCTCTTGGTGATTTTAAACACTTCTGAGAAAATATCGATGAAAATTAATAATTCTTCCAGTGATGTCTTGATTACAGATGGAAAAACTTTTCTTCTAAAATTACTGATAAATAAGTTTGCAAGTATATATTGGTGATGTTCAAGATCCTCAATTGATAATGGATGCTTCACAATTGATTCTTACAATATGTTACTGAAATTGACTGAACAATTTATAATGAAGATGAATAAATTCAAAATGATTGGTTCTAAGTTATTCTAGTAATATGAATACTAATACTGCTAATTTGAAATTGATAAGCTTCAGTACCACTGGTCTCAGGTATCGTTGATGATGAGAATTATTCATTAGAAATGAATAAATTCAACATAATTGTATCCAAGTTTTTCTTAGACGTTAGCCTGACGAACACTTTTGAGAAAGTAAAGAAATAATTTTTCATATTAAGAAAGTAATATGATCAGTTACAAGTACGGTAGCTATCAACGATGTTGAACAATATCAATTGGAGATGAGATGAATGGATCTTATTGATTTCTTGGATGATAATATTATTGATCAGAGATGAAAGCGTGGATGCGATTGATGGATGATTAGTATCTGTTGGTGATCTGCCTTATCCAATCCAAGTACTGGGCGACTCTGACGTAGACGCCAGGGACGCCATATTGACCACAGCCAATACCCCAACTGACTACGCCCACTACTTGCCAGATGCCGTTACGCTCGCACACCATTGGTCCACCGCCGTCTCCCTGCAAAAACATAAAAAAATATATTTAGAATATGAAATGCCTTTCTCTAATAATTTTGAATGTGATAGTAATCAGTTTTAAATGTTTCAAAGTTAACAAGATAATATAATAGATTCTACAATTGATTCTAATATTATTCCAAAGCTACGGGTGATAAATTTGAAGAATTCTAATATAGAATTGTAAAACTAATTAGATCAAAATGAAATGTGATGTTGAAATTTCAAATAATGATTTTAAAAAGGATGTGAGGTGAATTTGAGTTTTCATTAAAAGCTTTGTCAAGAATTATTATAAAAGAAAAAGTTGAGACAGTTTACAGTATGGTAGCTTACAAACTCCTACTTCAAGAAAGAAGGACATATGATCATATAAATGCAGAGTTGACATCCACAGCCATAATACACGAAATAAGACAAAAATAGATGTACCCTACACAAGACTGAAAAAAGTATTAGCTAGTCCTAATCATGTATCCTTGAAACTTTTAAATATTCTGCCAGACTCAGCCAGAAACTTGCCTTTAACAGTATTCTGACAAAAACCTTGAAAACCTTGTCTTACAGTACCCACTATACTCACTTTCTGATTTCCTCCAGCTGCCAGTAGAGAGATCATTTTTTGGAAACCATACGTAATAGTACTCGGTAGTCTCTATCAGTGTACCTATATTTATATGTTTATGTGTTGTAATTGATGTATTATGTACGTTGTATTATTGAAAAAAGAAGGATATAGGATCATATAGATCCAGAGTTGACATTCACAGCCATAATACACAAAATAAGACAAAAATAGATGTAGCCTACCTTACACAAGAAAAAAAGTTACGCTCGATATTATTGTTATTTATATTACCCTATTGAAATATATGGAGGAAACCTTAAATAGAGGTTTCAAATAGAATTGTTTGTGCCCTGAAGGAATAAAACTTTTGTTCTATTATTCTACTAGAAAGTATTTACAATGTATGATTTTAATTTGACGTTTCCGATAGCATTGTTTGTATGCACTAAAGGGATGAAAATCATTCTTATTCTTATATTGTAGTAGTATCATATTTAAAAATGCCATTCCAAGGTCCAAAATTCTCCATAATGTAGTGTGTAAAATGTTCCCTTTCAAGTTATGAAATATCGAATGGTTCTATTATATTGTGGTCTATGAAATTTCTCAACTGTAGTAATAATATTCGATCTCCAATTAATCATAGTTACTCGAAAAAAGAGACGAATTGATTATTGAAAGTAATGTACCTTGCAAGCATCCTTGCCCTCCTCTCCGCCAGCGCAGATGAATCCTGGATGCAGCTTGAACTCGTATCCTAGCCGTGTGTTTTGTAGCTGAGCCTGGCACTGCTGTTGAGACACTACTGGCACATCCACTTCCTGCGAACAAATAAATCAATTCAATTCAAAAATTAGTTTATTTCGCAAAAATAACACATTATTAAAAAACATTATAATTAGAGCTCAAAATACAATAAACAAATGAAAAAACTACTAAATCATTCTAACTCCTCTTAGTACAATAACATACATATCACAAACATAGCTAAGTATGCAGGCACGAATCAGGGACTATTAGTAGTTGAATAGTCTAACGAGAGTAAAGTCAGAGGTCGAGAGGGCTGTTACAATAAAGTGGACGGATGGAAGAAAGGGGAAATGAGTAAAAATTAATCACAGTATGAACAATGGCAAGCTCAATGTGATCTATAGAAAATATATTTCAATGTGAAGAAAAAAGATAACTTTAACTTCAATAAACTTGATATTCTACTAATGGAATCAAAATAGTAGGCAAATATCATAAGACAGTAATGTTCTCAAGAGTGTCATTGGTTATGCAAAAGTCTTTCGATTATAAGTATTTACAACATAATATGTTAGTAATATTGAAGTAATATTATCATTTTCTATATACCCTAGAACCAATAATATCGTGGGTGAAGTGGAAGAGGGGGCTCTCATTGCCCCAACTTCGCTCACATGATTTTTTGTAATGTTATAAAGTGGAAATAAAACACATTTATCTATCTTATGTTTCATAATTATATAATATCAAGCAGTAGACTTCCCTAAATTTAATTGAAGAATTATGACATATTTTCAGATTGATGAATGAACTATTTTGACTCATCTTCAAAATATTAAATAAATGAATTAATCTTTATTCAATGACAAGTACATTACTGAATAACAATAATCAAATATTGAATTCAACAAGAATGCTTAGTGTACAGTCAATGAATACAATACTGCTTGCTAAAGAATGAACTTTGTCTGCAAACAGGAGTAGCCTATATGCTATATCTCATAATTGAAAATAAAATCAGGAATTCGCTTAGTATACTGATATAGTTATAATTCTGAAGATATAGTATAATTCTGAATATATATTTAGATATATTTCCTATAACACTGTTATCCTACAATTGAATAAACAGAAAATACAAAATTATTTTGTAGATGATTGACCCATTTTCATAAATTGAACATTTAGAATTATACAGAACATATTTAGAACATACAGAATAATTATACATCAGTTAAAGAACATTTCGCTCACTTGAATATAATGACAGTTTACAGTCTTTACATCTTGAGACAATTATGAGTGTGAGAGAAAATCTTGGAAATATTTTGACGTTAGGACATAATCATAGGTACAGCACTAGAAACAGAGATAAACTTTTACATTTGCAAAGCCATAGACTTGAGTTCTACAAGAAGAAGCCCACATACATAGGAGCCAAGTTCTATAACAAGCTACCGACGCGAATCCAACAAGAGCTGAATCCCAATAAATTCAAATTGGAATTGAAGAGATATTTAACTGGAAGAGCTCTTTATAATATCGAAGAATATTTGAATGAATGAGATCAGCTCCTATGAGTTGAATTGTATTGTATGTTTGTATTGTTGTATTTTGTAGATGTTCTATTTGTTATGTATTTTATTTTTAATTGTATCTAATCAAAGATATATATTTATGACACTATTCATTGTATACACTGTACAAATTTATGAATAAAGAAATTATGAAATGAAAAAATGAAATGAAATAAACATTCAAAATATTCTGATATCCCCCATAACACTATCAAGCAGCACCTTCGAATATTTATTTATTTATTTTGTTTCAATCATTCAGAATTACACAGCTTACAGAAAATTACCACAGACTTACGCCCAAAACGGTTTCAATATTCTAACTTTTACAACAGCCCAAATGTAGCTGGATCATGTGTCACTTCAACATATTCTTCAATTTTACACACTCAATTTACAATTCAAAACACACACAATCATTTTTAATTGAAAATATACTTCTAAATTGAATTAAAATCAATTACAAATATTCAGAAAACTTCAAACTTTGAAAAAACTATAAAACTTTGAGACCGAAAAGACAAACACACTATCTATAACTTAGTGTTATAGGGAATATCTAAATATATTTAGATATTGAAAGAAGTGACAAAATTATTCGGCAGATAATTGACTTAATTCTCATGAACCTTCAAGATGTGATATTTTCCAAAGGCCTAACTCTATCAGACCAAATTGAATAAAAAAAGAGAAGACAATATCATTTGTTAGATAATTGATTAATTTTCACGAACCTTCAAGATATTCTGGTACTTTCCGTAGTCGCCGAACGCATCCTTTCCCCAACCGGTGGTCCAGCAGCGTTGACCGGAGAAGTCGGTGTATGGGTCGGGCAGACAGGCCGGGCTGATGTGCGGACTCTGAACGAAGTCCACTGGTCGGTCAAGGCGCAGTATTGCCAGGTCGTTGAACAGTGTACCAGCGTAGAACTCGGGATGCACGAACAGCTGCAGTACGTCGCGTTCTACGTACGGGTAGAACTCTACGTCGTGGTTCACGTCCCATTCGCCCAGTCTGACGCGGAGGTCGTGGGCGGCATAGCTGTCACCGAGAGAAAGATTAAATTTATTGATTGAGAAAATGAAAGACATACAAAAAATTGCATACAGCACAGGAGCTATGAGGGACGAAAGGAGACAAAATTTATAGGGAAAGTTGTGAAACATACAGATAATAACTTACTAATTTCCATGTAACTCATAAATAATATTGTGAGGAAAGAAGAAAAAATAAATAGGAAAGAGTCGAATAATTGAGAGTCAGTTACATGATATTTCATTATTAGATATTAAATACAAAATATTGCATTCAGAGAATACACAGAAGCTGTGAGGGATGAGAAGAAAGAGACAAAATTTATAGGAAAAGTTGTGTAACATATGGATAATAACTTACTAATGTTTATGTACACTAATAAATTGTGATGAGGAAATCAAGAATATAGAGAAGATTTAAATAATGAACAGTCTGTCACATATTTAATTATTATATTCAATAAAATTGAAATAATTTGTAGAATGGTAACGGTAGAGAATCGTTAGGTATATATCTAGAGAGAGGCATGAGCAAAAATATATATATTAAATCCCTCATAATATAGATCTTGAAGACTTGAACGTAATGGTTTAGAAACTTGAATTATGGATTCTGATTCATTGAGAGAGATGATTGATTCATTCAGAATGATATTAGAGAGTAGGTTTAAATTCATGTAGGCCTATTAATTGTTATGTTTGTAATGAAAATTATTTGAAAATTCATTTTGGATGAGGATTCAAGAAAGGACATTCAAAGTTGTAGCAGAGACTACGCTATCTTTTCTCTATGGATGTAGGTATGAGAGTTATATGCTCACTCAAAATAATACAATTATTGAGTATGATAGTATGAGATTTTTATTTTTTCCAATTCCAAAGCTAGATCAGATTATGTTAAGTGTACCTATGATTGAAATTCATAATAATAATGAATATTCTACAATATGTTCTAGGAAGAAACCATAGATTTATTTAGCGTATGGCAGATACACAAAAATATATAGCTAATGAGCCTCAAATGCCTATATATACACTGTATATTTCCAAATTCTTTGAGATGTTGTGTAGTATAATAGAATGATGTGATGATAAAAAAATAACTCTGGTGTAGTTCTGACACTGTGTTACTTGTAAATATTTTAAAAACACTTACTTTTCTCAAAGAGAAGCTCCTCTTCAGGAGTGAAATGCATTCATCAATACTCCAAGAAAAGTAAGTGTTTTTCGAATATTTACAAGTAACAAAGTGTCAGAACTACAACAGAGTTATTATATAGTGTTTCGTCATGGAAAGCAACATCAATTTCGATGAAAAAATATTTCATGATTATATGAAATTGTAGGAAAGAGACAAAAATTTACATAGTATTCAGTTGGAAGAAATTTAGTAGATATGAGGATGAATCGGTTTTTGGAGCCTGCATTCCATATCATATCCATTATTCATAGTTTGGAGTACAACACCTGTAGGTTTTTTCTTAATACTTCTTTGAACATTTTCAAATTCTGAAGTCTATAGGCCTACTTTCTCTCTGCTTGAATAGTTCGGTTTTCTTTCAAATCATGATGATTTGAAGTTGAATATTTTCCATTATTGAACATGATGAGCTTATCAAGGAGATACTTACGATTTGATACAATGAGCAGCGGTGATAATATGAGCGTTATCAATGAGGGTTCCTCCACAAACGTAGACACTCTCATGAGGGTCCTTCTTCAGGATGGCCACTTGCCATGGGTATTCACCTGTTCACAAAAATTAAATTGATAATGAGCTCATTTTTCTGCTTACAAAGTAAACAGCATTAATAACTTGAACATGGATGAATATAGAAGATACTTTGATAGAATTAGTAATAAATTCTTAGTTAGGTACTGAAGTTGAGTACTCACAAGAATGTTTGAGAGAAGATATTGTAATAGAATTAAGAATTTAATGAAAAAGACTAAGAAATTCTCAAAAAACCACTGATTTATTGATAATTGGAAAGACCGGTTTCGGTTATTACACCATTGTCAATCTCTGATAAACAATCATAGTAATATAAAAAAAGAATTAAGAATAATCAATTGTTTATTGTTTAGTTGGGTACCCTAATTAAGTAATCACTAGAATAAGACCCAGCACTTAAGACCAAACAGATATAGCCCACAAGTGGAATATGTCTGAGTCCCTAAATATCATTATTTAAATATTATTTATTTATTTATTTATTCATAATTTCTACTAAGTAGCACTGATTGGGAGGGGAAAACTAAGGATTCTCCTTGTACTATTTCTCTTCCAAATTTAGATAACATTTTAAAAGAATCAAATCAAATTGGTTTTTATTATCGTTGATAACAGGGTACAAAAATTCAAATCATACAACAACGCTACATCTTTTGCAACCAAATGATCATAAATAAAACTTACAGTTGAACTTAAATAATTATTAATCATAATAACTAAATCTAAGTGCTATATATCGTAGTTACAGAAAATACAACATCATTTTCTAATAAACTTCATGTAAACTTTTCACAAAGGCAAACCCTGTGTGTGGAAAATAGAAAAAATAGAAGTTAAAAATGAATGCTTAATTCTTCAGCATATGTTGCTTGCTTTGCTTACCGAACTCGCTGTCACCGTCGACATAGACGGGGTTCTTGATGCGTCCGTTGATGCCGTGCGTGTTGCGGTGACCGCACTGACCGTGCCCGCCGTGAACGCCATGTCCCGGCTGCGGCTGCGGCTGCGGTGGTCTGTACTGCGGCGCCGTCTGCGACGGATGTGCCGGCTGCAGCGGACGACGACAACACACTTGAGTAGCCGGACAACGACTGAAGCCGTAGTTGGCTTGGCGCTGGCCAAAGGAAAAACAAGCGAAATTAGTGGAATTATTAATTGAAATTGATTAGATTCATGAGTAAAATTGCATATAACAAGACAATGCCAAAAACTGGTCAAACAGTGGTTGAGTCTATGAAATTTAACATATAATTAAATTATATTTTACATTTTAATTTTATTTTATTCAATTTTTTACATGTATTAATTTTGGCAATAAAAATTATTCTTATTTGTTTATAGAAGTAGCCTCAACGGTAAAGCATTGTCACATACACAACATTGAACGTTTAATATAATATAATAATTTATTATTATTATTGAATAATATAATGTTTGTTTTTTGTTCATATCATATTATAATATGATCATATTGTATCTTGTTCAACATATCATTTTGTTTTAATTTCAGGTTTTGGCATGATATAGGCTATGGGAATCATATAAATATATGATTTTATTGTATCATGTTCCACATATTTTTGTTTTCAAATCAGATCTGGGCATAATAAGGCTCTGTTGTGCCTCCTCATATTGTAATAGAGACGACAAAATGATAATATTGTACATTATTGAATACATGAATGAACATGGATGGAGACTGTCTTCAATTTCTGGAAGTGACAAATAGCATTACCCTAGAGTATAAGATTTCATAATGAAACAATTTTACAAGGCAATTCCTGTTAATAGACTTTGTTCAGGTGATCCAAGAGTTTTCTCCATAATGTTTTAACACAAGAAAATGTATCAATAGTCTATATTGTCATGCTTACTTGCCAATGCATACAAATCATACATGGATATTCGCATATCATGCAAAACAAAACCTTGAATTACATGCTCATTCTGCAAATGCTTTGTATTTTGTATCCAATATGAACTAAATGAAGTACCTTGATCATACATATATCCAAATAATAATAATAGGCAATCATTCATGAGAATCCACCTGGCATAACTTGCTCTTATTTAATAAATAATTCTTTTCAAAATTCTTAATTTCTATTTTGTAGCATGCAATGATGCAGTCTCAATAATCTCTCAATGCACCCGTTGATTCAATAATTTACTCCAAACAGAACACAATAAATTATTAATGGTACCTATATGCTACAACTGAATAATTCAATAGCTTTCACATTTCTTCAAATAATTACTGCACTACAAATATCAAGTCATGAGTCATATTAGTATGATGATGGTTAAGCAATGTGTTTCCTTTGTGTAAATAAATGTACTCTACTGAATTACTCAAAATTAATTAGGCTATTCAATCTGAGAACATAAGTATTATTAAATGCAATTATGGATGAATATTATGATGGTTGTTTCTAAGATGTCTGATTGTTATGATAAAATTTATTGGTAGCCTATATTATGTCTGTATTTGTGATGAGAATGATCTGTTAATAAGAAAAAGTTTCACTTTGGGTCGCTTATGTTAATGCTGTAGTCCTGATCTACCACAAAGTTACTTTTTGGTTCTAGAAGAGGAGTAGGTTATAACCACAAATTATTGATCAACCATTATTCTACTAGATAATTATTCCACACAAATCTAGTATATTACTCTTTTTGAGCTGAGAATATTTTTGATGAATAGTAGTAAGGCCTTCTTCATGCAAGTAGTTTAACTACTGTAATGCAATTTACTCAAAAGTTTCAATTTTCCATTTTTTCATTGATTTCAATCACAAGAGATGGATTATTGAATGAATACATTAAATTTAATAAAAATGTTAGTAAAAGCTAGAACAAACAAATTTAGAATCATAGGATAGTATACCATTTATAATAGAAAATGCAATATAATTTTCAAAAGCTTCAGCTTATAAAACGATTAATTTATGGAAAAGCTTACTATATTTTCCCAATCAATTTTGCCCTGCTCTTTCAAACCCACATGTTAATAGCAATCCATTGTACATGCAAATATCAATGATTCAGGATGGTGGTATGGGAAAGGATAGTTGATTATCCATGACAGAGGCTTCTAGGAGAGTTCAGTTAGTGATGATTCAGTCAAAAATGAATGATTTGTGGCCTGTTGTGTGAGGTAGTGTCTTGTTCACTGTCATCCATGATTGTAGAGTTGTCATTTCTGTAGAGTCTTCAGAGTCCGCGATAGTCCAAAACAGTGAAGTCCTTATGTTGTCTGTTCACTTTGATAGTACTCCCAAAAAAGTATCGAGAATCAGAGTATCAACTCTTAAATAATCACAAATCATTAAATAGTAAACACAGGATATAGTGAATTGGCTGTATAAAAAATGAATCAGATAAAAACTTCTTGCCAGGGGAAATAATAGATAGATATTGAAAAAGTGATACAATTGAAAGCTACAGCTACTTGAATACTATTGAGGTTTTAAGAGCTCCTCATGTAATCTAAAAGAAATACAGAGAACACTAATTTCTACAAATCAAATAATAAACTATTTTGAGCACCTGAATTTTTGAGCATGGTCTTGTTTATCAAAGTTAGCTTGCTCATATTAGAAATAACATTGGAGAGCTACAACATGCAGATAACAATTATTATATTATTGATCTTTGGTGAATCAGATATGAACTTATTGTTCAAATGAAATTTATCCTATCAACTATATTTCAATTTTTTCTTTTGAATTATAATTTATGTTCAGGAAATCACATTGGTGTGGGGTAGAAGGTTTGGTTGAAGTGTATTTCTGTCTAGCACAGTCATATCACTCTATTACCAATCATGAACCGTTGGTAAAATTACCAGTATTCATGTAGTGATACTCTGCAGCAATAAAAGTACAGTATTCGATAATATAATACATCTAGTCTCATCACATAAGGTGTCGATGAAGTCTGTATTAAAGTCCTAAGATTGTCAAATTTTATTACCCTAGATGATAATATAGTCTGCTCGTATTATTTGTCAAGATGATGACACTTACATAATAATCTCTGTATTTATGTGCTGATAACAGAACATGGAATTAATAGATATCATTCTTTACGTTGTCACCATCATCATCCCGGAACGCAACATCCTTGCGACGATCACTCGGGAACTGAACACGATCGGGACTTCTACTTTCGACGGCACCGCCGACACTGGAGGAAGAGGGGGAGGTCACGAAAGAAGAAGAAGGCGAAGAAGACCCGAAAGACGTTTGTGAAGTTGTTGTGTTTGAGTAGCCATTACCTCCGTTAGCGCTACGATAGTAACCATCGTAGCTGTCATCGTCAAAAATCTGTGTGTTATCCTGGTAGGAAGTGAACTGTGGCTCCTGGTAGGAGTTGAACTGTGGCCTGGTATAGGAGGTATCATAAACCGGGTCCAGATACGAGCTACCCTTGAATCCGTTGATACCTCCTCCTTCAGCGTAGTTAGAGTATTTATCTTGTCTGTAGCTTTGGTAGCTGGGAGCGTAATGTGAGTACCCCCCAGGGCCCCAAGGTTTAGGTCCGTAGAACGGGGGCGGGGCACCATAAGGTTTCGGATATGATCCGTATTTGGGGGGCTGTGTGTTGTGGAAGTGTTGGTGTTGGTGGATGAAGGGAGGTGGTGGTGGAGGTGGGGCGTAGTAGAAGGGCTCCTTGAACTTGTGGAAGATGCTTCCGATTTTGTGCACAAACCCGTGGTTGGGGGTGACGTGCAGATTGACCAGGGGTTTCACGACTTTATCACCGAACTCGTCTTTTTGCACCTGAACGGACAGCAGTGGGTTCACACTAACCAGACCTAAATCTAGCCCGTTGGACCCCCCTAGGGCACCTCCGTAGGGATTGAGGGCAGGGTTGGTGTGGTGGAAAGGGTTCAAGGGGTAGCCTCCTCCTCCAGATGGCAGGCCGAACGAAACCCCGAAAGTGGGTCTGAGTTTGAGGCCGGTTGAGTCGCTATCGTCGTCTGAGTCTGCACCGCTTGTGCCTCCAAGGCCGAACTTGCGCTGTGAACATACAGCACCTAGTTTGTATCCATTCTAGTTACAAACTTTCTGCTCTCACCCTGCTCTAAAGTCACAAACCATTTGATTTGGTTGTTAGCCTACTCAACACTAAAAAGTGATTTCTGGATTGGATTTTTCTTTATTAAATTTTTGTAGCACTTGGTCTGAAACTAAATATCAGGGTTTAGGTAGAATGAGAATTTTGATTTGATCCTACATTCAGCAACTGAACTTGTGATACGAATCAAATTTAACATTATCATTGTTCTGGAAGACATAGATATTTTTTTCCAATTATTCGACATTCAGAATATTCAACTCAGATACTAGAATAATCTATATTATCTTTTCTTCAATTGCCACCTCTCAAAACATACAACTTTTTGTATAGAATTTATTCTTCTGCTGAATCATTTCGTTGATTTTCCATTCAAATTTAACGTGATGTGTTCTAACGAAGTGAATCACATGGAATGGAAAGCATTCAGATTTATAGAACTGTTATTGATAAAGTAATTTTTCCATCAACAAATAACGTTATCCTAGTAGGCAGTCTA
Organism: Nilaparvata lugens; assembly: GCF_014356525.2. Lineage (NCBI taxonomy): Eukaryota > Metazoa > Arthropoda > Insecta > Hemiptera > Delphacidae > Nilaparvata > Nilaparvata lugens. Next base: position 63,823,639 of record NC_052508.1, on the reverse strand, counting down.
CCTAGAATACGTTATCCTAGTAGGCAGTCTACCTAGAATATCTTTTCTATGACTGATAAGGTCTGAGTTAGTCTGATAAGTCTGATATCAGATGAATTCTGAAGAAAACTCACTTAATAGAATATTGTACTCATATTTTCTTAGATGGGAGAAAATTTATTGGATTGTATCAAAGACCGCTCACTTAAAAATAGGGAACATAGTTTTTGGGGAATCATATTCAGTAGTTGACGTATTAAATAGTTCTTTCTCTTCTGGAAATGATTTATTTATTTAATCAGTGATTTTTCCGAAATCACGATTATGATTTTTCAACCACTCAATCCCTTCTCCAGTCTGAGCCTACATTGAACTTTAGCCAATCCATCATCACTTCTTAGTATCTCAGTAAAACTAATTGTTATTTTTCTATGAATCAATTCAATACAAGTATGAATTTTGTTAGCAATTTTAACTGTTAGCAACAACAATGAGTACCAAATTACTCTCAAAAATTAAGAACAGAAAATACACGCAGGTTGAGAACAAAGAATAATAATGGTAGAAGGTAAGACGTAAATAATAGTTTGCCGACTGTTTACTAGAAGATGTGTATTGACTACGGTACCCTCAAAAGAAATTTGAAGATTCTGTTGTTTCTACAGGAAAATTTGAAGCTATTGTTCTTTGTGGAGAGAACAATTTGAAGACTGTTTCTACTAGTGCTGACATCTGGAGGATTTGGCGTGTCGTTTAAGGGAAGTTTGAGAGATCAACATGAAATGGTGGAGTGTTAGCTGTGAATGTGATTTCAAAAATAAAACAACAAATATGTACAAAACACCTGAAATGAAAACAACACAAATCTCGTGGAATGTAGCAATGATTCGCCAACAATATATGATGCAAAGCATTCGCAAAACGCACACAAAATCCCCAAAAACTGATGCAAATTTGTGATGTTCTTAGGTGATTAAAACTTACGCCATCAGCAGTTTCTGCATTCTGATCTATAACTTGATAGCGGTTGCTTGCTACGGCTGTGTTGGAGGGTGCCAGTTCTCGCTAAAAGTTTCGTGAGTTTTGTGAGTGCATTAATACAATTATCGATAAGCTGTGATTGACAGGCAGTCATAATTAATTATACTACAAAAATATCAATAAAACTGTGATTGGATGCATGGGAAATGTCATGCGTTGCTGAAAATTGTTTTGCTTAGACATGCTGATAATAGCATGACGGCTATAGTGAGGTCCACGTTATAATGACAGTGGATAAAGATAGAAGAATAGCGATGCCGATTCTCTGCATTGATTAATCATATTTCTACACTGTCAAAAACATAATCGGCACCGTTATGGACCTAGAAAAATATGGTACCACCGGCTTTGTCGAATAATAGACAAGGATAGCAAAACCAAAGTTGATCAAATACTGTCATTATAACGTGAACCTCACTATAGCATGAGATAACTGATACAGTTTCTCTTTCTAAGTTATATGGTTGCTAAAGCTTGTTGAGATATTACTTGAAATTATAATTTTGTAAGTTATAATGCATCCATCCATTAGATTTAGATTGACATTAAAAGTAATATGGGTAAGTAATGAATATTCTTTTTAATAATTATCCAGTTATTGATAAAGTATAAATTATTAAAATTATTTAAGCTATTAACTTCTCTTGAAGAATTAGCATTGATGCATCTGCCAGAATATGATTCTGCAGAAGGTCCCAAGATGCTAAGTACCCAACACTGTATTTATACTGGTAGCTTAATATTTTTGTTATAGATTGATAAGGTTCTGTTATAATATTATTATGATTATGTTTTATGATTATTAGTTGAATTCACTATTAACTCAGTTATTGATCTATCAACTGAATATTAAGTGTTACTGAACTTTATTTCATCTGAAGCAATTGATATTAACCTATTTGCCTCATTAATCATCATGGATAACTTCATGTTGTATTATTTTCCATGAATATAAAATCTGATGGATTGATTCAACTGCATCTAAGCCAAACTACAGAATGCGATGATAAAAGTAGCATAAATACATCAGCGAATAATATATACACTCCATTTATAGAAGAGAAATAGATTATGCGAAGCTTCAAAACTACAAAAAAGCTTCTACGAGAAAATTCCAATCAAGAATAAAATATTATACAAAAGCTGTCACTGGTTGTGAGCTATAATTTCCGAGTGATTGTAAACGGAACGTCAACTTCACCGTCTCCGTTCAGTTCTCAACAGCTAAAAGACGGTACAGTTTCAGTTACGTATTCCTTTCAACCCGTTAGCTTCAATCTACTCTTCAACAATTATCATTATTTTAAACCATGAGTTTCAGTTTCAGTTGCGTTTTCCACTTGCTAGGAAACTGTAAAACTGTAACTCCTATATTATCAATTCATTCATATATGAGTCACTCACTGTCTTGCATAACGTATAATTCTCAGTGAACAAAGTTAAAAAGGTTTCTTCTCTTACCGGTTTCACGTTCTTCCTCTCAGTTGATTCGTTCGTGTCTACTGCAGCTTCCCTCTTCCTCCTGCTTGTTTCCGGTTCCGCTTTCGATCCACTTTCATCAGCATTCTCTGTGCTCTTCGTTATTTCGTCATCGTTGCTTTTGGCCTCGGAGTCGTCACGTTTCGAGTGCTTGGACACAACTGTCATTGTACCTGAGAAAAATTGTAATTTGCAAAATTAATTATTGAATTTCAGTTTTTACTCGAATATTTGATCAGAATAGCAATATGTAGAATAAATGTGATGTATTCTCAATAAATAATTAAATAATTAATTGAATAAATGCTCTAATTTTGCAATGAACATCCGTAAAAGGGGTTGCATTTTGTTGGCTATACAGGATACCGTATTGTTTTGGAATTTTCGAAAATAACAGTTAAAAGTTAGAGTTACGTGTTCAACCATACTAATGTTACTTCTGAAACAGTTCATTGATTTCTCAGATTTATGAAGATGGATTAGTGTGATTTCTGCTGAATTTCTAGGTTGTAAAATGATGTAGTTCAACATTATAAACAAGATATCGTCACTGAATTTAGAAAAATTGTAACAGAATCTTCATAGAATTATTGCATTCTTACAAAAATAATCCAAGTTAAACGCTAACTGTTAGCTTTCTGCTTGTTAAACGCTAACAGTTAGCGTTTAACTTGGATTATTTTTGTATGAATGCAATAATTCTATGAAGATTCTGTTAAAATTTTTCTAAATTCAGTGAGGATATCTTGTTTATAATGTTGATCTACATCATTTTACAATCTAGAAATGCAGCATAAATCACACTAATCCATCTTCATAAATCTGAGAAATCATTGAACTGTTCCAGAAGTAACATTCTCCAGCCATCTGGGGTGGTCAAAACATACATTATCCATTCTCCAACAATGAAATGGTTTGAAGCAACAAAATCAATATCCTAGGAGAATATGAGTTTTGCCTCAACTGTTTATTGCCATCAAACTGGGTGAATCAACATTATCCAATTGTTTGTATCAACACTCAAATTATCTAGAATAAAATTGATCTTTCTAAATTAAAACACTGTTTTTTAGACAATACATTTCATGTATTTCGAATGAAATTTGAAGTCCCAATACAGAATACAAAAAAGCATACAGTAAATGGATATCAGTTTTTTCTTCCTGAAAAATTTCATGAAGTGAAGAATGTGAATTTCGCATCTATATTCCACAATTCAGAATTTGATGGGAATAGATGAGACCTAAAACTGGAATATACCAAATTGACAAATTGTAAATTGCCATGAGAACTCACCATTTCCGTCAGTAACGACAACATCATCAGGTCCAAGCGCCTCTATGGTGGCCCCCGACACGGTACGTGGGTCGATGAAGTAGCCATCCTCCTTGCGGGCGATCTCGTGGGGGGGACACTGGTCGTAGGGAACGCAGATGCAGTCCCCGAAGCCCCCATCAGCGCGGGGTGTCTCGTACTTGGGGTAGTTGTTGAACGAGGCTGCGCTCTGGGTCACGTAGTTGTCTGGTAAAAAGAGATTTTATAAAATGAAATTAAGTTTTTCTCTTCTAAGGTTTTTATCCTAGCTTGGATACTATCAATAGATCTTTAAACTTCAAGAAACACTTTTTCACTTCTACAATAGGTACCGGTATTAGTAGGCCTAGTTATTTATAAAAATCAGACCAAGATCTACAAGGTGAATCGGAGTTAATTCATTGGACTAGATTACATTCTGAATAGATTTTAATTTTTTGGAATATTTTAAATAATTGAAAACATAAAGGAGTCATAAGAATGAGGAATAGAATCACGTGGAAGAAATGCACCATGAGTGAGGTGGTTCTCTGGAAAGATTTATTTATCGACAAACATCAGTTTCAAGTGAACTAATAGATTCAAAAATCTATACGTATCGTGGATGATCAGAGTTGATTTAATTTAATAATGAGGGACGTATTAATCAATCTATTTTGTAAACCAAAACACGCATTTTATGCCTTCATCAACCACTAACATAAACCATTTGGAATCGTGAAAACCAGATACCAGGATCGTTGTATTTGAGCACACCAAAAAGTGTGTGCTTGTCTAGGACTGTTCTTGAAATCTTTTGAAAAGTTTTAGTAATGATTTATCACCTTCAATGCTGAACTGTAATTCAACAATAATACAACTATGGCCAAGTTAAAATTTAGCAGTGCTCAAGCAAAAAGGTGTCAAAACAAGCTCTTAAATACAGTCATGTTTTATCACCTTCAATGCCTACTATAATTCTACAATAATACAGCTATGAGTCCTATGACGCTATGCACAAGTTAAATTTAAGCAGTGCTCAAGCAGAGGTGTCAAAACAATCTCTTAAATACATGATTTATCACCTCCAATGCACTACTATGATTCTACAATAAAATAACTATGACGCTATGAACAAGTTAAATTTTAACAGTGCTCAAGCAAAGAGGTGTCAAAACAAGCTATTAATGACAAGTTCTCAAACCAATTCGGAAATGATAATCCTGATCAACAACATAGCGAGCTGCATAATCAATTTCTCAGTCGCCAGGCAATTACATAATGATGCTTGTTGATATTAGTTCATAGTGACATAATAAGAACCAGAACGTGATATCCTGATCGCAGACCGCGATAAACAAAGTGAAACAGTGAATGAGACAGACAATCCAAGCAAGAAGCATGAAAGAGACTAGAGGAAAGTAGTGATATGAAGAGAGTTCAATCATGTTCAGATGTTAGAGGAAGAAGGAGTGTGGGAGGGGAATGGGTGAGAGAGAGACAGAGTGAGAGGGTGAGTTATTGGAGATTATGAACCTCAAGAAATTCTATACAAGAAAATTAGGTAATGAAACGGCGCTTAGGTGAGAAGGATGCTAACAAGACTAGGATAAGATGGTCAGGGAGAATAAAATAAAAAAGGAGGAGAAGAAGGAGAAGAAGAAGAATACGAAGGAAACGAGGGAGAAGAAAGAGAGGAAAAGAGCAGAAGAAGAAGACTGACAAGCAGACAAGACTGGTGACTTTCAAAGCTTACGGGCTTTTACTATACGGATTCACTTTCACTGAAGGTCAAGGAACTAACTACACCGTGAAAACTGCACTTCCTCATTACTCCTGTCTCTCTTTCTCCTCTTCCTTCTCCCATTTCTCTCTCGCTCTGTCACCCATCAACACCCACTCATCCATCTCACTTCTAGAGGCGCTTCAAAAGTTTTCTTTGTCAAGATCAGTTGTCGTGACTTTTCTTCCATCATCAATAAGGAAGTGAATGTCCTGCATCTCTGATTTGTTGTGCAATTTTCGGATCGTAGCTGCCTGCAATTTGTCTCTGATCTTTTACGGGATTCAAGGCTAGAAGGATTTGAACTGTTGCTCTTGCATTGGGTTTTCTCATTGATCTTTGGTCACTATTTGGCATTAGATTGTTCAGTGAACCTTGACTCATCTACTCATCTACTAAATCTCTATGTTCAATCTGTCCATGAGCCACAGTCACATTCACATTCATTCTCACTCACACTGACTGACGGGAGTATTTCTCTCTCAAACTATTTCATTTTTCACAATTTCAAGATCCTCCAACCTTTTTTCAGTTTTTTGATAGAAGAGAATGAATTTCTTGTGTCTCTCACAATTTTCTTATTCTTACAAGTTTGTCAAGCCCACAGATCTTGTCCAAATGAGAATATTGTAATGTTCATTATGAGAATATAAATAATATGAAATCATATGAATAAGTTATTACTAATATTGATTTGCTCTCAACTTTGCTTCCCCAATCACAGGTTTGTTGTGTAAGAAATTTAAAAAATGGAAACAAATCATTGAAAAAGTTAGTTTGATGCATATTCGAATCAAATTTGAGCTCACAACTAGAGTATCTCTCCTCCAAACTCCTAGCTTTTACGTCCAAATTTTCATTTGCCTCCCAAAAAACTCAACGAAAAAGTGTGACAAATACTGTAATTGATCCTTCTTCCCTCCTTTTCGAGTTCCTCTATCCTCCCTTGTAATTATTTTCTGGTGTAATTACGATAATTATCGACCGATTTCCAGTTGCTGTAATTATTGTTGATTCTAGTTTATTGGTCGAGGAAGAATTGTTGAATGGAATCAATTGAGCACCGGAATAATTTCAGTTTGATGAAAAGATTTGTCCAGGATGGAGCGAACCACATCCGTTATCGGAGAGGTTATGTGATACAGGAGCTGACAAATACTTTCCTTTTACAATTTTAAGGTATTTTATGAAATCTCTGTTATCTAAGTAATCTGAGCTGAACTTCGTTGATCTATATATCATCAGGTGGCCCGCTATCAGAATATCTGATTATTAAAATTATTTTTTCCTTGAGGAGTAAAAATTAATGCTCTAGGTTGTGCGAGTGAAGAAGGATGTTATAGGAGGGAGGATAAACGATAAGTTCATATTCTCAAGTGTCTAGTGATACAATCGAGACAAAATTCGACTATAAACTTAATCATTGAGTACCTAATATTAAATTTCAAACAACTTATATTTGATGATGAACCTTTTACGATCAATTACATCGATTTGTATCATGAACTGATGGGAATCCTCATATTCTCCATATGCATATAATATTTCATATTCTATAAAATAATGTGCAACTGACAACATCTTTTTCATTTCACCATGATGGAGAAATTCGACATAACTCTATTCATAGCGTAAATTTTATTTTCATTGTACCAGACATGTTCACCAATAGTCTGCCTGATAGTTGACATCTTTTTCATTGATAGTTCACTGGGAGTTCGCCTTTATAATATTATAATCAGAGACGAAGAAGGTATCTCTTACTTCATCTGTAGTACAATGTATAATAACGAATATATTATTATAGTGTGGGAATAAGATTAAATTTATATTTATTTTTTAACTTGTGAAAAACTCACTTGTCGAATATCCGCCCTTCAGATTCAGTTCCTTCTTGTAGAAGGGCCCCGTGTTGACTCCGTTGTAGGAGCCGGCATAGCTGGAGCCGGGAATGCTGTTGGACGGGTAGAGCGAGCCTGACGCCCCGGACGGGCTGTAGGAGACGGGCCCCAGGGGCGGGTAGACGGGTGACTCGATCGCCGCGGGTGGCACGAACGACGCATCCGCCGCGTTCTTGTCAGCGTCGTGGTGGAAGTGGTGATGCACGTGATGCTGCACCTTATCCGATTGGCTGTTTACTACTACCACCTAACGGAGAAATCAATGTGTTATTTTCAGAAAATACAACTATAGACTATTGAAAAAGAAAATTATATTAATATATATAAAGCTTTCCCAATAAAGAAAAAAACTGCAGAACTTTTTCAGAATAAATTTTGGATAATATTTGGTAGCCTACTATTCATAAGTTCATCAAATCATTGAAGTAAAAATAAGTTATAGGTACATGCATAGGAATGTCTGCTTCATCAATTATAACGGTTGTTGTACATAAGTAGAGTAGGTAAGTTATTGTAAATTTTATATTGATTTGATAGAACTATTTTGGAAAAATATAGAATTTCAATGATCAGTATTACGAAATCAAGAAGCTTAAAAAATATATATGCATAAGAATACCAAAAGCAGGGGTGACCAAATGAGGGGTTTGAAAGCAGACTGTGTCATTGAAATTCTTGGGAGGGGGCTTAAAATCAAAACAGGGGTTTAAAAAAGGGGTAGAAGCTGAATTTCTTATAAATTTTAGGGGAGGGGGCAGTTGGGCACCCCTGGAAACAGGAATAGGCATAGCTGACAGTAGATGGAACATGTATTTGTAATAATTTATTACAATAGTGAGTATCCAAGGCGTTCAATATTATGATTGATAAATACTATCAATCAATAGGTAATAACCTTTCTGACAAGTGAAAAATTAGGCCTATACTTCGATTTGTAGTATTGTCAGGGGAGTACAATCCTGATATGAATTATCTTATGGTATAATTATAGGCATGATGATCATTATTAAAATTGTTTCAAATAAAAATATTCTTTTAGATTGGTAAATTAATTTTTTTAACTTCTGTATCCCATTTTCCAAGCTTTCAATCTATTTAATCCTACAAGAGCAATTCATTTCTTCCATAAACTTTGCTCCTCATTGGATATTGAATGAATGAATAAGATTGAACGCATTGAATTGGATAAAGATTGAACAATATTCACTCACAAGCACCAGACACTTGATAATACTACTCAATATCTGCTTAGACACTTATGAAAAAAAGTTCAATTTACCTTTTTCTCGTCAGCAGCCCCCTGCAGCGGTCTGTTATAATGGAAATCGGGTTCGGGTTCGAAAACCGCTGACGGTTTGGAGCCGGCAAAAACGGGTCCTGGTCCACTGCCCCCGCGGTAGGGTGGAGGGGGTGGACCACCTCCGTAGTAGGATGGTTTATGGGAGGGTCCCGAGCTGAAGGGTGGAGGAGGCCTGCCTCCATATCCTGGCAGGGGTACGGGACGAGGGGGTCCGTACCCTGGTCCGCTTACAGGCGAGCCCCCTTTGATGGGTATGGCCGTGATGGGGCGACCCACTGGTTTCAGGTGGACTGGTTGGGCGTAGATCAGGTCTTGGGGATGGACGTGCGGGCGTTTTTCTTCAATTTCATCGTCACACTGTGGAGAAAACAGAAATAATTCATAAAATTGGGTGAAATAGCAGAAAACAGAAGATCTTATTAAACTTGAAATTTTAGAATTATGTTTCATTTATAATAGCGCTGCCTACATGACATAGGATAAAATTCGAAGAAAATTGAAAAGGGTACTTGTGATTCCATGCTGTAAAAGAATGCTTTTGACCAATTTGAGAGAATTTGATTTCTATTTATTTTCAGAAATTGATCATCCTCGAGGAATCATATTATTTGATGAGGTCAAATCGCCATTTCGTGTATGAGAGAATCAGCCTTTCCGTGTATTTGAGCTGACAATCCAAGCCAATCAGGTGCTTGGAACAAAGATTCAGACGGACCAATCACAGAGTGGTAGCTTTTATTGAACACGACCACGTTTGTGATTGGTCGAAATCCTTACTCTTTCATAGCATACGATTGGCTGTAACATGGTCAGTTCTCAAGTAAAACTTACTAAACTGTCAGCATTCCTATACTATAGCATCATTGCTTCCTATTCGATCAATGCTTATAGTTCAAAGTGATTCTCAACATGGATGAATACACAAAATGATCGATGATAATCATCAGAGAGAGTCAGTCCTCTGAACAAGCCAACATTACACAGAATGCACATCTATTGATATTTTGATAAAACTACATTTTAATTATATTCTCGAGTTGAATTTAATGTGGTCAGTCCCCTTTCATATTATCAGAGATCCCTGAATTATTCTTAAACTAATGGATTTTCTTGATAGATTCCTAATTCTTGTTCCTAATTAATTTCATAATACGACAAAATATCGTTGGGTCTATTTGACATTAAACCTTCGAGTACCTATCATAGAAGTATAACGATTAATGGTAGAATAAATATTCATCAATAATAATATGTACATAGATGGAAAATGGGTGTAGCTACAATAGATTGGTGAATGAATAAATAGAGAAGACATTGGGAGAATAAATCAATAACAGTGGATAAAAATTGATGAGGTGAGGTAAAAAGCAACTAACTGTCCATAACAAATTCCACTCACATAAGTTTTGAAAGTGAAACTAGCCAAATTTATTCAAAACATAAGGATATTGCATTATGTAATCGTACCGTATGAATACATTATTTACGTGGGCGTTAATGTTAGATACGACAACCTACTGAACTCAGGTGACAAACCTACTTTCCGTTTCCCTTGTTAGATATTGGAGCATTATTTTAACGTGGTAGACACAGTCACAAACCAGTCCACATTCAAATCCTGTTATAATTCTAATTTGACATTTTTATTGACATCTAGCTTGCTTTCTTCCCACACCTTGGGATTGATAAACGATGATGTACACTCTATACTTTCCTTATCATACCTGTCCCAATTTCTTTTTTACTGATTGATATTCAATATTGTACGAAAATGATTCACGATATTGAGATTATTCACATTGAATCTTCCTATTTTCACTTTCCTTGCCCTATTACCAAAGGTAAGGAAAGTATTGCTTTCCGAAAAAAATTAAGGTACCCCAATTCACAAATTTCTATACGTGTCAAGGTCCCCTGAATCCAAAAAAGTGGTTTTTGGGTATTGGTCTGTATGTGTGTGTATGTGTGTGTGTGTGTGTGTGTGTGTGTGTGTGATGAGTGTATGTGCGTCTGTGTACACGATATCTCATCTCCAAATTAACGGAATGATTTGAAATTTGGAATTCAAGGTCCATACAATATAAGGATCCGACACGAACAATTTCGATCTGATGCGATTCAAGATGGCGGATAAAATGGTGAAAATGTTGTCAAGAAAAGGGGTTTTCGCGATTTTCTCGAAAACGGCTCCAACGATTTTGATCAAATTTATACCTAAAATAGTCATTGATAAGCTCTATCAACTGCCACAAGTCCCATATCTGTGAAAATTTCAGGAGCTCTGCCCAATCTAATGCAAAATTTGATTTTAGATTCTCAATTATCAGGCTTGAGATAAAATTTGAACAAGAAATTCCAAGTGGAAAAGATTGAGCATGAAAATCTCTTCAATTAACGTTCAGTAACATTTTCACCTAGAATTGAAAAAAGCTCGAAATTCGAGAAAATGTTATTATTTCAATTACAAACTGTTGGCAACTGTTGATTCTATTAAATCATTCACTATGAAGAGATAGCAAACTTCGTGTGTCTCCAGGCTTATTTTCCTGTCACCAGCTGGCTTGGATCTTTGAATAGTAGACTTGAGATGCGCGGGAACACTAGCGTCAGGTGATAAATTTTCATAACGGCAACGAAAGTTGTGTGAGTGCGCCACACCAGATTTTTTCATAATCCATTATTCATAATATTTTATGTATACCACAGTTTTAAATACAACTTTGTACAAACAAACTATTTGTGCGCATAGTAGATGGTTTTACAATTTCTACTAATCACACAGTACACACAATCTACTTCTTCTTCAATATCTTTTCAGTTTCTCCGTTTCTCTGTTGTTCTTTATTTCTTTTCCAATTATTTTGGTGAGAGCATGTCGCTTATGCAATCTGAGCGAGCCTTATTAGTACTAGAAATTAACCTAACCGCTGTGTCAATCACTCTAGAGGAAGGAGATGATTCTGTACTGTAAATAATTATTGAAATAAAATGTCAGTCAGCCCAAAATACCATGTCTCTCTATTAAATATAGGAATGCTTCATTTCAGCATTTTATGCATCAAGATTCATTGAATCCTGAGAAAGGATATGTTCTATTTTGAGAAAAACTTATTTCAAATCAGGACTATTTATGAGATTTCGTTCTCATGTTCTCGTCAACACTAGGGCAGTGACACACAAACTTTGAGAATGAGTACGCAAATTGCTGGAGAAAATATCGGCTATTTAAAAAGAAGTGTAATAGCTCTCCTGTATGCTTGGAGTACGTGCAGAATAATAGATGCAACGTTATGTCATAGGTGATATTCACCTGTTTCTTTATGCACTGCGTCTTGGCCACTCTGAGCTAGGAAAACAATTTGAAAGGGAATTTTTGACACATTGACACAGTTGAAAGACACCAGATCGTGACATGCAAGCAAATTCAGTTGCTCGTAACTAGTAAGTAGTATACTATAGTATATGAAGTATATAATATATAAGGCATAGACTGTATGACAGGTAAAGTGAAGAAGAAACCTTTCAAACTCAATACTCTTAACATGGCTTGTCATTGAAATCATCAACTAGATGCTGATTAGGCTGTTTGTTGTTTGTTATAAAATACGGTACATTGAAAAGAGACAATATTTGCAATACTGGCTCTTTTCGACTAGGAGAATAGGAGTAGAATAGTTGATTACGGGATAAATCTAAGTCATATTCAATGTGTACGACATTTGAAGTGTAAAATCACAGATCTAACTTTAGTAAGTAGCTTGTAAGTTCTTGAATTGGTACTTCAAAACACAAAAAAACAAAACGTTCAGCAAAAATATAAGGAACCAAACAACCTGCAAGGTAATCCTGTGAGAGTTGCTAATACAACTCAATACTAGTCATTAAGAACATACAAAAGATGAAATAAGAAATTATATAATATAATAATGGAAGAAGATGATGAATAAGTGGTAAGGGTGAACGAAAGAAAGAAAGAAAGAAAAGAGAAAGAAAGAGTAACCTAAGTAGCATGTTTACCTAGTCTACAGTGAATGAAGATAACTGTAGAATTGGATAAATTATCAATATCATAATACCGATGAGCCCTTAGCTGACAGGATTTCAGTCTCTCAAACTCTCCAAATATATTCATCGTAATCACATAAATATCAGTAGGCCTATGTAGAATAACATCTCCGACATTTTCAGTTTTCATACAAGGAGTAAAAGTGTTCTTATTTTTAGTTTTTTTGGACTTTTTTTGTAATACCACACCACGTTTACCACCTCATCTTTTGTTCACTGTTCCGTTGCTGAATACAGCTCCGTTTATACTACCGACTCGATACACTGTAGCCATACAATAAACAATATAAATTAAACTTGAATTTTAAAAAACACTTTTGAAGTGAAAATACACTTATTTTTGTAGTGACGATCGTTTCGACCTGTTGTTGGTCATCATCAGTTCTGAAACGATCGTCACTACAAAAGTAAGTGTATTTTCACTTCAAAAGTGTTTTTTAAAATTTAAGTTTATGTTTGATAATACACATGGAGTGGAGACATTTATAACAGACATAGAGAGTGAAATCGTGCTCTCTCACGAACTGACACTTTACTTTAGAATTCATTTCTATTGGAGGCTATTGTTGGAATTATAGAATAATTCTGCATGCATCTCTATTCAACTGTATTTCTGTATTTGTATGGCTGGTCCATGAACAAATAAAATGATTATTTATCTATTTATTTAAAATTCAAGTTTAATTTTAACAGTGAAAAAGTATGGATATACAACAGAATATAAATTATTGTTTAATTTATGCTACAGCATACAGGAAGTATATGACTTCTATGACTACAGCTTATCTGTATTACATGTAATCCAAATCAGAACACCAACTTGATATATGATAATATACTTTTCGCATGTATGCCGAATCAGACTATCAGTTCAATAAACTGTGTCATAATAATATATTATGCAGATAAACGGCACTTTCGGTTTCCTACACACAACCAGATAACCCACACACCTACATATCTTGTTCACTTCTCTCGATCACAATTATTTTCGCTTTCACTTCCTCCTCAGAGAGCATTTCTCTTTCATTATGATTATCTAGAGGACGACATCTATTTAGTGAGATTCACTTTACACTGTCAGCATTTCTTGTAAATAACATCAATACTTCCCATTCAACCAATGCTGCCAGTTTAAAATGAATCTCAGTGTAGTCTGGAGAGAACATGATTTGGACAATTTCCATCTGTCACCACGGAGACAAAAGTCGAGTGACACAACATTTAACAGTGCATAATGAGGCACTTATGTTCATGTGTGAGTATATGCTGAATTTGACACGCTTTGTAGATTGTGGGCTGCTGAAAGTATGTTATGGTTGTCTGATGAGAGAAGTTTGCTGTGTAGTGATTATTAATTCGACTGTATAGAGTGGCATGTAAAGAGGGAAGGGCTTTCCTACTTAGCAGATTGAAGACTGCCACGAGTCTGATAATATCACTTGGATATCAGACAGATGGATTGTCATCTAGAAATCGAGTATACATATATTACAGTATACAGTATACAGGTTAAGTCACTGTATTATAATGCTTTTTGGAGTGTAAGCAAGGAGCTTTATTTGAATATGATGTTTTGAGTGTGTATGTGTGCTGAATACGACAATTTGCAGATTGTAGGATGCGAAATGTGTGGTATGATATGTGGGAGCCACAGTAAAGTAATTATTCGATTGTAGAAAGTGATATGTAAAAAGAGTATTAAGGATGCTCTGAGAGTGAGAGCAGGAAGCCTCATCTGAATAGAACCCATTAAAAACAATCTATGGGGAGGTGTAAGTCTAATTGCAAATTTATATTCGTTTATTAATCAATTCATAGAAGGGCAACAAGGGAATCATAACAAGAGGACAACACCACATAGCAACATAAATATTATAGTTACAACAATCATAAGAGCATACAAGCATACTCAACAGAGTGAGAAAGGGAGTTGCCGCCTATTATGCAACAAAAGATTGTATATTTGGAAAAACAGAGCTTGATAAAAAGATTAAGAATCAAATAATATATCGGACAATTATTGAACCTATCTTGCTGTATGGAAGTGAAAGCTGGCCAATGAAATCATCTCATGAAAACAAGATAAGGACAGTAGAAATGAAGTGCCATAGAAAAACTGTAGGAAAGACAAAAAGGGATAGAGTAAAGAATACTAGAATAAGGGAAGAAGTGGGCATGAGAGATGTCAGTGAAAGGATAGAAATGAGGCAGTTGGGCTGGTATGGACATGTACAGCGAATGGGAGATAATTGCAAAACAAAACAGTATGTTAATGTGAGAGTGCAAGGAAGGAGAGCAGTAGGACGCATATAAGGTATTCATATGAGGTATTCATTGATGAGATAGAACGGAGAAGAGGGAAGACTGTTCCAGAGATGAAGAGAATGGCGTTGGATAGGGAATCATGGAAAAAATGGACTGAGGCTACCCCAACGCTCTAAAGGCATGCTGGGGAGTGACAAAGAAGAAGAAGAATTTGGCTAGCGCAGGTTTGATGTCATTTTTTTCAGTTTTCCACCCGATAAATTTTGAGATCTAGATATGACTGAGCAACTGGTTTATAGGCAGCTGGGATCGATGATTTCACGTGTCAATCCGAAGCATTCTAGTGGCCTGAGAGAAGTTTTGTCCGGCCAGGGATCGAACACTAAGGGCCCAGTATCAGTTTAAACTAAATTTCATTTTAAACTGAATTAAATCCAAATCAAGTCTCGTTCGTTATAATGTGATTCATTTTTAGTTTAAGCCACCAGCTGATTGAATTCAGTTTAAGCTTTGACTGTGCAAACAGCCCTAAAGGTGCGTACAGATATACGCGCCGCGAACATGAGCAATTCACTTTTAATCAGCTGACGACTATATCTGCATTTTTACAGAAACGGTAAGATACAGATATAAAAAGCTTGGCATCAGCTGATTAATGATCGTGTTCGCGGCGCGTATATCTGTACGCACCTTTAGCCTCTCTTAATACGAAGCCCCCACCATCCATCCAATCCTTTCGACTAAGTTCAACTATAGATACGCAAAAATTACTTTAACTTAGAGGAAAATGTTATGATAATAGAAGTAATTTTGTACATCATGAATGAACAAAATTTTCAAGAACAGTACTCTCCAACAACTCAATACAAGAATTACGATTATACCAAAAGGTTGCTAAAATATGATAATATTGGAGTATCTTGGACTTATTTATGAGGAATTTAACTAATTAGTATCAGTTATCAGCTGCAAATATGTTATCAGTTACAAGATACATAATTTTTTCGACAAGAGAGGCCTTGGTAGGACGCGAATATCCTAGTTGAAGGATTTGAAAGCATGGTTTGTAGTGTCCACCCGAACTCTTCAGTGTAGCTTTCAGAAGAATAATAGTTGCGGAAAAAAATTACCATTTTCTTCTTCTTTTCAAAGCAGCGTACAGACTTGAGCGCCAAAACACGCGCATTTCACTTCTCATTAGCTGATCATATCTGTATTTGTACAGAATACGCATTAAGTATTTTTATTCTGTATTTGTACAGAATAAGCATTTATCATGCTTATAATAATGTTATTTATTAACTCTATTACTCTTACTTCTGATTATTATGTTCTTTTTTATTTTCTCATTATTATTGTAATTCCTTTTTTTTCATTTCTTGTATTCACGACAAATAGCCTAATTATATTTTATTTGTACTTTATTTTAATTTGAAGTTGTGAAAATTTTGATTTGATATGGCACCTGCTGAAAAGCCCATGGGTTTAGCAGGACCCAACATTGTAAAAAATTATTTTCCAATAAAATTGATTGATTGATTGATTGAAACAGTAAGGTGCAGATATAATAAACGTATTATCAGCGGATGAAAAGTGAAATGCGCGTGTTCTTGGTGCACAGGTCTGTACGCACTTTTATAAAACTAATATTGGGCTCGGAATGATGGAAGTAAATATGTTGAGTTCATATTGTAGTGTACGGTATGATTCTTTCAAGTTTGGTTCAGCCTTTTGGTTTGTAAGGTAATATATCATTTCTGTATATATTTTTAGTAATTTATTTGAACTCACCGCCATCAGCCCCAATCCACACAGCCTCTCCTTGATGTAATGTCTCGCCTGCGAGTCATTTCCTGCTGACAAGGCCTGTTGCACGTCAGGGTCACTGTACACGTCATCAAAGCCCTCCAGTTGGCGTCCCCCTCTTCCACCATCGATGATGTCATCAACCACTGTTGCACTCAACTGCGCATGCGCACTGCTCGAGTCTGTGTTGCTGTCTTTCGAGGGTGATTTCTTCTCGCTGCTGCTGCCCCAGGACCAGTCCTCGTCCGCCAGGGTGCTGGCCGCAATGCTCACTGAGAGCACCAGGAGGCCTAGGAGTCGCATCGTGGTGAGGTGGTGATCTGCAAGGACAGGAGAAATTTAATTGATTGTTCAAATATGAAAGTAGAAGATGCTAAAATAATATAATTGAAAGGGTGCAGAAGAATCTGATGAGGTTCTTATACTTTAGGAGGTATGGTAGGTCATGTCCCCTGGGTATTCCTACTGGTAACCAGGTGCAGAAAAAGCTGATGAGGTTCTTATAATTCAGGAGGTTTGCTGGATCATGTCCCCTGGGGTTCCCCACTTAGCAATCAAGAAATTTCTTCATTGGTAGGTTGCAGAACAAACTGATTGGGTTCTTATACTTTAGGAGGTTTGGAGATCATGTGCCCTGGGGTTCCCCACTCAGCAATCAAGGGATTAATGGAAGGATGTAGAATAAATTGATGAGGTTCTTATACTTTCATATTTTTGGACGTTCGATTTTTTGCCGTCCTTAAAAGTTCTATCAGATTAAACATATGTCGTCAAATTCCGTTTAATCTGATAGAATTCATAAGGACAGCAAAAAATCGAACGTTCAAGTATCGATGTGTGTGTAACTAGCTTGTACGGTACTGGAAAATCAATTATTTTGGGTAACCCGAATGAGTACTATATGTTTCTGGTGGTGAAAGGTATGGATCGAACAAAAAACCTTCGAATTCCAATCTTTTGTAACAGTTTATTCCAGCACCACCGATTGATGGATTGAGCCTCTCCTTGAACTGAACTGTAAGTTCATTTTTATCTGTCATCATTCCTCTCGGAAAAAATACCAACAAGAACGTTAATTTATTATTTGCTTCTCTGTACCCAAAAACCAAGTCATGCTTGGAACATTTTTTGAGACATTTTTTTATTCTTTTTGCTCTCAATCTTCTGTTTCTTTCTGCTCCGTCTATTTCTCTTCTCTTCTTCTCTCATAAACTTTCCCAACTTCTCCTCTCTTGCCTGAAATCTTCCTTTTCTTCTCTTCCACCATCTTCTCTCTTACTCTTCCTCATATTCTAAATATCTCCATCCATTTTTCTTTTCATTCCTAATGTTCTGAATTGAATCAGATTCTCCTCCTCACCTTTCTGATTTTTTCATCTTTCTAATAATTCTCTCATTTCATCATTCCCTTCTTCTCTTCCTCATCTTTCTCTTTCCTCTCTAGGTTTTTCCTCTTTCCTTATTCCAATTCCATCATCTCTTTTTTCAAGTACAGCAATTGTCAATTACTAAGACAGGAAACGATTTTGTGTTTCTTCCAGGTGTAATTATTCATGACGTGTGGAAGAAGTTCGAGGATCACAATAGAAAGTGCATCCTCACTAAACTATCATTTATGTCATTTACCGGCTGTCACAATGTAACGTGTTATTTGAAAGAAGTGAGCACGGAAAGAAGTGATATCACTTTTAATACTACGATAAACTGTTATTTATGTTATTCACCAGGAGGTACATCGTACATCAACAGTTGAGACCAATGTGAAAAGTACTATTGTAGTTTTACTGACGAGAGTACAATAAGAAGTATGTTAACAGTTTGACCACTTTGCTAGTTGAATTTCAAATGGATACGAAGTAGATGGCTGATCAAAAATCATTACATTCTATAGTGAGATTCAGATTTTAAAGCTAGCATCTGATTTACATTGGTTTGTTATCCTTGTCTGTCATTGGACAAAGCAGATAGATCTGTCCTTTACCAACTAGACATCGTTGCCGCAAATAGTTTGTGAGCTATGGAAAAATATAATGAAATACCAGAAAATTGACCATCAAAAATAGTTTCTCCTATTCATCATACATCTTGTTTCTCGTCTGATTTGTGGTAATTTGCTGTATTATATCCAAATTGGACTTGAGTCTATTGAATCAATCTAATCATACATACTTCAAAAGCTAAATCATGATCAGCAAGCTTGAAAAGCTAAGTCAAGAACAGATAATGAATAATGAGAATTGACCGTTAATAATAATAAATCGCCTTTGCAGTATAAGAATGTGGCCTACTTTAGCTCCAAACTCATTGATATTCATTTGCGGTCTAAATTCCTCAGAACATTCCAACCAATATTAGTGGTTAAGAGTTCTTGAAAATCGAATCCAAACTGAAAACTCAAACTAATTGTGCGGTCAAACAATAATGACTCTTATAAAACGGAAGTCCATTTATGTCAAATCATAAACCATTAATTATTCAAGGTACCAGTCATAAATTACCAACCATCAACTGGAATAATTTCTCCCGTCATCTCTTCTCTTGAATACTGTTATTTTTTATACTTTCGCTTACAGTGGAATTTATTTCTTCCATTATTCCATCTATGAATAACATAAATGCTTTTCATCAAACTAATGCTGACAGCTCAAAGTGAATCTTACTCTAATCATTTCTATCCTACACGAATTCGCCAAACTCAATTTAGAAGCTTGTACATTATTATTTTAGAGACGCGCGTGTGTGTGTATGTGAATGCGTGGGAAGTAGACGACCACAAATTTTCGAATCAAAGAGAAAATCAATTGAAAAGTTGCTCGGCTTATGCAGAGATGTGAAAGTTGGGAAAAGGAAAAGTAGCATTATTCTTTATGACTTGTTTAGAAATTGTCGTCTAAACTATAAAACTATTCACAGAAGACTTGATTATGAGTTATGGGTGTTTCATAGTTGGATAAGAACATAAATAATTCGAATTCTGGAACAAACTATTGTAAATACAAAGCCATTACTCTGTGTCGCCAATGGAAATCTATTGTTCAGTGTTTACTTTGAATACATGATTATGGCATACTGTAGATATTTCTAAAATATTTGTGTGAATGGGTCATCACCCAGATGAAATACTTGTATGCTAATTGAAGGATTGTTGAGAGGTACATGTAAGTTGCATAATGGGGAGATCTTGTATTATTTTTTACTTGTTGAATTCATAATGTACTATCATATAGACGAACTATTAGTTCATTTAAGATATAGTTTCTCTATGTTACTACAATACATTCATGTTATTGTGCAGAATTCATAAATCAAGTACGAATTTACTCTATGAGGAAACTACTGGAATTCATTGAAGTTACTAGTAACTTGAAACTATTCGAATACAGTGCTTATTATTCACCATATTTTTGAAAAATTCGTTCGAATATCTGAGTTTTCATCTGAATAGAAAAAGATAACTTTGAGATTGTTTGTGTTAGAGGAAAAAGGAGCACATTGGAATTAGAAGCAAATGAGATAGAAGAGAGGAATAAGATAGTTGAACACAGAGAAAAATTAGGAACTTGGAGTAACGAGCATTCAGGGAGAAAATAAAAATAATACTTGAGGAAAAAGGTTGAAGAAGAGGAAGATCAAGTAGAAAATGTGTTTGGATCCTACCTTGTTACAGAATTTTATGAGATTTTGTTAGATCCCAAGATCAATAAACAATAATAGCAAATTAGCTCCAAGAAACAATACAAGATGAAAATTGAACAAGAAGGAACAATCAACGAAGAGAGCGGGATTGGAAGAGGAGAATTAGATAAAGAGGGCTTTGATGAACGGAAAAAGATGAATTAACATTGAAAAAGTGGAGACGTTCATAATAGAAGAATAGAAAATGAAGATAACTAAGAGAGAAATGAAGAGATTGAAAAGGAAAAAGAGGAATGGATAGGAATTGAAAGGAATATAGAAAAGAGGAGGAGAAGAAGAAAAAGAAAAAGAAGAGAAAGAAAGGATTGGAAAGGAAGATGAAGAATGAAGAGGAAGTAGAAGAAATACAGAGTAGAGGAAGAAAAGAATAGGAATAAGAAGAAACAAGCTATTACTCAATTATCACATACATTGATGATAAATACGGAAACAGAAATCCTATAAATTCATGAAATTTCCAGTAAGAGGAAGTTGACAAATACGCATTTCATAACGACAAGTAAATGACACAAGCAGACATCTTACAGCTGGACTCTAACAATATATAATTTGTGAGAATATTGTAAACAAACATATTGTGCAAATGGGAAGTCCAATTCTATTAACCAGTTGAGTCATTTGGCGGACTGTTATTTTTGGAAGAATAATTAACACGTTCAAACAAATTAGGTAAACTGATGTGAGCTCACATTGTAGGCCTGTGAACCCACAACTGCAGGTGGGCTCCATACCACATAAATCTCATCTATATCAAGACTAGAAATAGACCTGGTAGCAAAGACTACTCAAAACTGATAGAGAAACACTTCTATAGAGCTCTTCAGACAGTTTCCCAAGGAGGCTACTCTACTTTTTGTCTTAATAGGAGACACGCGCATAATGTGGGAGAATTAGGAAGACAATTAATGGCATGTTCCATTCAACTGAGGAATGAGAACCTCACAGTCTCTCTCTCTCTCTCTCTCTCTCTCTCTCTCTCTCACTCACTCTCTCTCTCTCTCTTTGTCATAAACTTGGCTTTGTTGTAAGTCAGCCACTTTCTCTCAGCTGATTCTTCTCTCCATCAGTGAAAGGATTTTGACTCTTTGAAAAGAGCGCTTTTTACAAGATTATTCTGGTTACCGAATTATTACGTGCGTTTGGAAGATTAGCAAACAATTATGATTGAGGAACGTTTATTATAAGCGTAAATAAGCTATTATCCTCTCAACGTCTCGATAAGTATATATTATATTAGGTAATCTATTTATTTATAAGGCACCTCGTTTCTCAGTACTACTTCTTCAAGGCTTAGGAAGTATAAACGATAAAATGAATCAAGTCAATAATACTACTTTATTCACTTCACAATATATTATTATTATGTAGATCACTACCATAGCCACCTCTAATTAGAGATGTTAGAGGTATTAGAGGTTGTTATGCCACTTTACTTGAATGCATTTTTGGAATGTGAATACAATTTCAATGCTGAATGTTACTTGCATTGAGTGAGTGTTTTTGAAATCTGAGGACCAATAGGCTATACTTTTAGGGTTGTCTTTCTGAATAAAGCTAAGGAGTATCTTTCCAGCAACTAGTAAGCATCTTTACGTATCAATAAATGATTCCAAGTCTTATATCAGTAGATTCCATGAACTCTTCTGTAATCTGTGCGCCCTTTACAAAGATTTAAACAGTAGAGTTCTTGTGATGGTACGCGCCGGTGTGCCGTAGTACCTCTTGGGGCGAATAAATACAACAAAATATTTTGTAGCATTTTCCTGAATTTTTCTTCGCTTCCAATTACCTTAAAAACACCCTTTTAGGAACTAAAATTTGAAAGTTCTTCCAGAGTGGATCCCTCTTCTGAGTAGGCCTAGTTACAGATCAAGTTTCATAAAAGTATCCTCCATTGACAGTGATCTTAATCAAACCAAACTCCTAGCAAGGAATTAATAGGAATTTCACGATTATTTTGAATGGGATGTGCAATTCTGTGCTGTTTCATTCGCACATCCTATGAAATGTAATTAATATTGAATTACAGGATGTCCAATCCCTTCAAAAATCCTACTTAAAAGGTTTCTCCTTGACCAGTTCCCTTTCTTGCTGGAAAAGAATTTCTCTTCATTACTATTTCAATTGTCTTTTATTTTATTCACTATTGTTCAATATTATCCTATAGTCATAATTTATCCTTGGCCTGATTCTACTTATAAACTAATTTACTATTCTGTACATATTTTTCATTCGTAATTATTTCAAGTGGTTATCAATTAATTATTGACTCACAATGAAATATCCATTGATATAAATATCCATTTAAGTATATAGTGTTCATTAATACACCAGTTCGAATTTCATAAACCTAAAACCCAACTTCCATGTTCTACCTAGGACCCATGACGTATGACCTACATATAAGCATGATTTTTATTCATCATGAATTACATGATTTCAGTTGAACCTCATTAAACTCTTTGCAGTTAGTACCATAGTGAGCCCCACGTTATAATGAAAGTATTTTTGATTAACATTGGTGTTGCTATCCTTGTCCATCATTCGACAGTGCACAAAACGCTATCCTTTTCTCGCTCTCCAACGTTTGCCAGATCGTTTTTGACAATATAGAAATAAAACTTATTAACAAAATATCAATTTTCAAAATTTATTATTTGATCATCGAAAAATATCTCTGCTTGACGAATAAAATATAATTGATGATTTCAAACAAGAAAGAACAGTTAATATTACATCGGATGAACCGGTATCTGCTATCCTCTATAGAAGGCAGTGGCAAAGCAGAGGATTGGCAATGCTGTTCTCCTATCGTTCTCTACTGAATTGTAGCCTGGACCTCACAATAATCCATTTTTTCCATAATCACAGTTATAATTATAATAATTTATTTATTGTATAAAATACTATAATCATAATACAATTATGAAAAATTTAATAAGTTAAAATAATAAAATTCAAAATACAGTTGAAAAATCAATTCAATGATATTTATTTCTTTGAAATGTTTCAGGCACATTATGATTTACAAAATTCAGTATGAATCAGATAACAGCAATACCTTCAATGAAGAAAATGAACTGAACAGTGTTGAGAAAAGTATCTAAATGAGAAAGATGAAGGAGAAGAAGAAGAAGAGAAACTGAACCTGAACTAAGAATGAAGGAGCTGGAGAAAGAAAAAACGAACGCATGGAAGAAGAAAAGAAAGTAGCTGGCAAGGAAATTGAGGAGACCTTGAATTAAAAAAGAGTAGTCCATAGTAGTTACATAAGTGGAAGCAGAGGGGAATGAGACAAGACAAGAAGGCGCATATATTCACTTTCTTCTCAGCGTTGAGTCATGCACGCCAACAAAGATGTCTTTCTTCCAAATTACATCACAGGCCTGACGAATTATTACTGAACAATACGATTACTGAATAATGCACTGTGTAGCCTGTTATAATTACAAGTTATTGACATCATAACCGCTTTTAAATCCTCACTATTTTTGTTCAAACTATTATAAGATTTGAAGAACTATTATGTGAGAAACATTCATACAACTGCAATTATCAGATTATTTATGAAATATTGAATAATCATTGATTTTTTAGTTACTGTAGTATAAATAATTAAATAAGTTCATCTGTTTTTGTTTGCCACTGTTTGTAATTGATTGTTTTGCTGATTCATTCTAGTTCTACCTGAATTTCCCCGATCTCATCTATACCCTAAAATCCTATTTCTATTTCTATTCATCTAAATCCAGGAGAAAAATCTCTGTTTATCCTTTTCTTCCCCCCCACTCTTCATTTTATTGCTTCCATAATATTATTTTTGTTTCATATTGCTAAAACTCTTAAAAATTGTTCTATATATCCTCAAATCGTGTGTGATTACTAAGCATTTATAATCGTATTCAATTTCTATGTATACTCATGTTAATATTTTGTCTGAATTTCGAGTGAATAAAATTGATTTGATTTATTTAATTTCTAAAAAACATATCTATGTATTTTGTTTAAATCAAAGAAAAATTAGCGAATATTTTTCACAGTGCATAGTTTGTGTACTAAGATTTCTTCATGCTCAAGCTTATTTTCTGGAAATAATCCCTCTGTGATACCTTCAATAAAGTATTCAATTATCATCCCATCCTCTTTGATCCATTTTTTAAAATGATATAGTGATTTCAAATTCATGACACTGATATCATATTCTGAATTCTACAGCTTGAAGTATATTTTGATCATTCATCAGCCCTAATCAGTTATCAATTTGGAGTCATTATATTCATTTTTTATCTAATTCTCACTCTGTGTTATCCAAGTCACACATTATCATGCCAATTCAAAACAAACAATAACTCACAAAATCTGTTAATGAAAATTTATAATAGAGAACTCATCATTCGAATAAAATTTCCAATGAAATGAAAATTCCAACTTTGGGTAAAGTATAGTAAGCCGGCTTTCATGTCACTTCTTTACTACATTTACTCAATTCGTATTACATTCAATTTTGTGATTTCGACGGTCATTATGATACTTTGTCTGATTACCTATAATTAGGAATTCTTCAACAAGTTGTTTTAATGAAATTCAACTACATTCTCACCTCAAATAATTACAGTCTTTCAATTAATTTAAGAATGAGAAAATATTTATTTTTGTAGAATATGAACACGATTATGATTGACCATTATTTTTAAGAAAAAAAATATCTCAAGTTGAATATTATATCCTTCCAGAATGAACAGAAGAAATGTTTTCAAATAAGACACAATGCAAACAGTTTTCCATACAAACCACTATGATAAAGTGTCCAGTTGATATAATGAACACTATTTTATGTTATTCTTCTAAGATAATCCACTGAGTAAACTGAGTAAAGACTCACCAATCCAAGTATGGTGTGTTATGATGGTGGAAGCACCGGCAAAATAACTAAGGTCCACGAAAACTGCACAGATTTGTTGTGAGGATGGTTGGTTGTCACAGCACTGAACTAAGACTGACGGAGAAGGAAATCGCCTCTCTCCTTATACGAGGCTTCCTTCCAGCGTCTTAGACGGGCCACCCTACTCCTCAACACTTTTCTTCTTCTGCTTCTTCTTCTTCTCCGTCTGCACTTCTTGGTATTTTACCTTATTCTCCTCCTCAACTTCTTCACCTTGCTCTTCTCGTGTCCCTCCTATTCTATCTGCACTTTTTAGTATCTTGTCTTATTCTCCTCCCTGTTCTTCCATTTCACTCTTTCTTCTTCCTGTTCCTTCTCGGTCTCTTTCCTTTACCTCCTCCTCAACTTCACCTCTTACTCCTTTTTTTCTGTTTTTTCATCAACGGGTTGAAGAGTTGGGGAAAGGATATCCTTGAACATCATCTTCCAAGAAAAGATTGATGAATATGTTCTAGTATTTTATAGCCTAATCTTTCTTTATGAACACATCGCTTATGAAATCATTATGAAATTTAATCAATGTAATATGATTCCAAGTGAATTGATTTGTATTATAATTCCTTCATTTAAAATTTCAATGAGATTCTAGGACAATGAAAATAGATAAAAATGGGAGCTATCCTGATTATAGGCAAGGATTATTATAATACTCATAGTCTAGAGAGAGCATAATATTTGTAGTTTCTATTTTTTATGATATAGATAAGTGAATTATATTATCACACTATCCAGTTTTATTATTATAGTTCACTATACCTCATGATCATTGCACATTATATAAAGTTCGAATGCCTATAAAATTATCAGTATTGATAGGGCTAGTAATAAAACATCATTATGTACAGTATAATAATTATAATGAAATAAAATATTTCAGATATTTGGAATTAAAGTATTAATTTATTGATCATATCTATTTATAATTCTAGCTTCAATAAGCACATAGTATTTAGAGAAGAGATTCATTTACATTATTCTCCTAGAGACTAAAAAAAATGACCGAAGCTTCGAAATATCTATTTCTAATATGAAAGTAGGCTACTGGAATGAATGTTTAAATCGATTTTATAATAGAAGAAACGGAAAATTTTGGATAGGAGATTGATTTCTAGGAAATTGTTCGAAATCCTCTAATGATATTTGTCCCATTGAGAGTATCAATAATTCAATTCAATATCAATACAGTGATAGAATCTCATTGGAAGTGATATTGTTGGTCATTCTATTTCCATTTTCTATGGGTACTCCTTTTATTTTCCTTCTCCGTCATCGAAATTGTGATCATTATTTTACAATGGAATAATTCAATAATTCAATAATAATATTTCAATAATTCAATTCCATATTAATACATTGATAGAATCTCTTTGGAAGTGATATTGTTGGTCATTCTATTTCCATTTTCTATTGGTACTCCTTTTTATTTTCCTTCTCCGTCATCGAAATTGTGATCATTATTTTACACTGGAATAAAGGAGAGGGCGTCATATGCATTACTCCTCTATGATTGGTTGAAAAATTTTCACTAAGCATCTGATTTACTGACAAAGAACATAAAATATTGATTTTATAGCATTTAATGGGATGTTAGATTTTGTATCTTGGTATTATGTAAAGGCTACTATAGTTTCCATAATTCGAGGAAATCTCAAGCCACAAAAGTGAGAATAGATCCATTAATTTTCATAGATTTTAATCCAAATCAGTTAACTTTTCATCGAATTTTTCCTCCTATTCTTCTTCTGCTTCCTCTCTTATTCTTTTCTGCGTTTTTCTACTGTGGTCATAATCCTCATCATGTCTTCGTGAATTGAGGTTCAGTGAAGGAATGAATGTTTCACTATATTCACTAAAATGCCAAAAAGTACATTCAAATTTGAAATAATCAATTTTCAAACATGGAAATAGATTCGAATGAAATCGACTTGAGAAAAATATTCTATGAATTAGCTCATAAATTTTTCCTTGAACGGATGAACCAATGATAACTGATAACACTAGAAATCTGAGGTACAAGAGGTAAAATTGAAGATTGAAAAAATATAAAAACTGCAGTGTCTGAATTCAACAATTAAACATTCCAATTTAATTTATTAAATATAGAAATCACAAATTCATAATGCTTCCATGGTATTGTTGAAGGCACTGCTGAAAGGGCCCTTGAATAAAATACTTTCATCAGTAGATACCGGAGATACCGTAGTAAAATACTTTTCAATTTTTATTGTTCTCAGTAAGAACATAACCTATTTTTTCGGACATTCTATTATTTATCAAAATTTGGGAACAGAATAGTTTTGGGCTATGCCTGTTGTTCTATCCCGATCATATTCATTATGATTTGTAATTGTATGAACAAATGAATAAATAAATAAATAAATAAATTTCATGACAGATATATGATACAGAACGAACCAATCTATACAAGATTGAAAAAAAGATGCACCAGAGGATACAGGATACAGCATAAAAGAGAATATACAAAACTGCAGTAAAAGAGTTTTGTAATATAATCGCCTGATCTATGATTATTTCAGCACCTGGGAAAGAGGCACGTAGTTGTTAGCAGGAAATCTGGGAAACCCGTTCTAATGCAACAGTTTTTATTAACTGATAAAATTGAACTGCAGTGTGATGACTGATATGAGCGGCCGGCCTTTTTTCGGTAGGCCTTCTATTTCGAAGGCTGCTGTTAAGAAGAAGGCCTACTATGCTATTCTGGTGCGGAGGGATTTCCCCAGGCTCACAGATCTATTAACTGGAGCGAAGGAGTTGAGATCAGCTGGCTTTGCGGTTATTTTATCGGAACTGACTCATTGTCGGCAGCAGCAAGGCAATAATTGCAAAACACATTACTAGTGATTGGGGGAATAGAAAGAATTGATGAGGTGAAAGAGGAGAGAGAGATGTAAGACAAAGAGGAGGAGGAAGAGGAGAAGAAGGATAAATGAGAAGTGAAGAGAGAGGAGTAAGGAAGACGAAAGAAGAACATTTCGTGATAAGAGAAATAGAGGTAAATGTAATAGGAGAAAATGTATGGAGATTGATTGATTGATTGATTGAGTACTTTATTTATATAGATTACAATTATATACTGGCTTATACACTTATATACAATAGCTTACAATACAGCAAAATTATAGATGAATTTACATAATATAGACGAAGAAAATAATTTTTGAACTGTATATGATATGAAATAGTTATTTGTATATCTAGAGTGAAAAGTGCTGTTTTTTCTCCCTGAGGGAAAAGTTTGAAGCCCGAGGCGAAGCCGAGGGCAACAATTTTCCTGAGGGAGAAAAAACATTTTTCACTCGTGATATACACAACATTTTTCCTCCACTTACATTTTTATAAAAACTGCAAATAAAATAATTTTCAAAAACGTATGTGACCAAACAATGTGTTACAACATAATCTAAAAAGTAAACAGAAACAGCTAGCTGGCTTGTAATCACAGTTCTCCTCCGACAGCACTATCTGTCGGCTAAAGTTGTAACAACAATGACAGCCACAACTACAGCTATGATGAAGTTCCCGTTTCAAATTTGATTAGTTAATAAGTAATATTCGTTGGCTGGTATTTTGAACAACATGGATTAAAAGAAAAAAATATATAAATTTTTTCTAGTATAGTGATATGAAGTTTGTAATAATAATTTCAGCATACAAATATAAATTTTATATATCGATCAAATGTCTGGTTGAGGTATTGAATTTAGTTGGTTTAATGACTACTCTATATGCTTCCTCATCTGAGCTTAGACCTTCTGACCTATTCCAAATGAACGTTTTTAAAATAGAGATGCTTCCCATGTTATTTAAATGGAGTCACTTTTACTCCCTAGGGAGTTTTTCTGTTTCTTAGTACCGAGAGCGAAAAAATGATACTTTAGTATCATGTTTCAGGGAGTAAAGTAAGTACTTTTGACAGTAGATGGAGGAAAAAGCAATTTGTAATATAATAACTATAGATAATAATTATATTGTTATGCATCTAACAATAAATTGGCGGAGCTTTGGACATATCAATCTCCATTCTTCGGAAAGAATATTAAAAATATCCTCCCCACTAACTCTCTACCAAAACGAGGAGGAAGAGGAGAAGAAGGAGAAGTGAGAAGTGGTGAGAGAGGAGTAAGAAAGACGAAAGAAGAACATTTTGTGATAAGAGAAATAGAGGGAAATTTAATAGGAAAAAATGTATGGTGAGGAGGAGGAGGAGTAGGAGGTGGAGGAGAAGTGGGAGGTGGGTCAGAAGAGAAGAAGCTAGAAGAAAGAAGGAGATGTTATGATAAGAGAAATGGAAGGAAATGTAAGAGAAGAAAAAGTATGAAAAGGAGGAGAGGAGAAGGCAAATAAGGAGGTGGAGAAGGAGAATTAGGATGAGTAAATAGGTAGAAGAAAGAAACGAAGAATTATTATATAAAAATTGAAGTATTATCATTATGAGGAGAAAGAGGAGAAGGAGGAGGTGGGGAAGATGGAGAAGTAGAAGGAGGAGGAGGTAGAGGAGGGGAAGTGGGAAGAGAAGAGAGAGGAGTAAGAAAGACGAAAGAAGAACATTTTGTGATAAGAGAATGGAAGGAAATGTAGAAGAAGATAAGTGGAAGTATGAAGAGGAGGAGAAGGAGAAGATGAATAAGGGGTGGAGGAGGAGGAGGAGGAGGAGGAGGAGGAGGAGGAGGAGAAGTGGGTTGAGGGAGGGGGGAAGGAAGAGACGGAGAAGAATATGATGTGAAAATTTATATTACTCAGTTCCATCTTACTTGTAGAAACCCTTACAAAATATTATGAATAGGCCTATGTGTAGAAGTTGTAATGAAGTGGAAAATCATAAATGAAAATTCTTGGGTGAATAATGAACAAATTCGTTCATGAATTAAGTGAGGAAGTTAGAGTCGATAAAGAATAATCAGAGAAGAGAAGAAGATGGGGACGACAAGACTACAAATTTAGACAAACAGAAGATGAGAAATAGCAGACAGAATAAGAAGAGCTGGAGAAGGAGAAATTAAACCAAGGAGAAAACGTTAAGTAAAAAGAAAAGGGGAGAGGAAAAGAAAGAGGAGCGAAAAGAAATTAAGGAGGATGGAAGGGAAGTAGTAGACACACTAAGAATAACAGGAGGAGGAAAAATGAAAACACAAGGAGGAAGACCTTGGGAGAAGAAAAAAGTGAGAGGACAAGGGGAAGCGGAGAGAAAAGGACGATAAAGAAGAAGAAGAAGAAGAAGAAGAAGAAGAAGAAGAAGAAGAAGAAGAAGAAGAAGAAGAAGAAGAAGAAGAAGAAGAAGAAGAAGAAGAGAAGAAGAAGAAGAAGAAGAAGAAGAAGAAGAAGAAGAAGAAGAAGAAGAAGAAGAAGAAGAAGAAGAAGAAGAAGAAGAAGGAGAAGAGGAAGAAGAAGAAGAAGAAGAAGAAGAAGGAGAAAAAGACGAAGAAAAAGAAGCCAGCTATGAAAATAGGTGGGTCTTTCTGAAATAATTTGAGTATGTTTTAGATGATAGCTAATAAGTTGTTCAACAGGATATACATGAGACAATAAACGGTGACAACTGACATCTCAAAGGTCACTAACACCAACAAACGTATTATGTTACCGTATTAACCTGGATTTGTCATCAGTCCAAGCCGATTACATAAATAGCATAATAGGAACCACAGGCTTGGCGAAGAAAGTGAAACTTACCTGTTTTATTGGATTCAAACATTTCTATGATGAATCAAATTGGCTCCAAAATTAAATTCTTGTTTCAATACATCGGGTACATAACACTTGCGAAAAAAAACAACAGACTCAAGTTCAGAATTATTATTTATGAAACAATTTGAAATTGTTGATGATTTTTTTTCTGCTGAGGGTGATGAGTTCTAGGATTGTGAGTGGGAAATGAGGCGGATGATAATGAGAGATGAATGGACCTACAGTTTAAAGTGGCTTTCGAACCACCGGGAAGCGAATTTAAAATTGATGAATCATATTCAGTGGAGTTTTCTCAAGCGGTCACCCTTCCAACTGGAGTAACAGGCGCTTAACATCAATATTTATAATAAATATCTATATTAATTGTTATTGATTGATTGAGTTCGAAATCGAAAATATTGATACAAGCTGCAACAAATCATGCATTCAAAATCAGGAATCAATATTGTAAACGGCAACCGATCATTACATTTTATCTCGTTCTTTCTAGCAAATGTTTCGTGCAATTGAATTCCTTGAAGCTTCGCTTCCTTCATAATACCGGAAGCATTTTCAACAACCAATCTTCATCTAAAATAGAACAAGAAACAATCAAACTTTTCAAATCTCTCAACAAAATACTATAATCTAGCCATCAATTTTATCTCAATAGTCTAATTATTATTTTTCTCCAATTTTTTCCCAAACATCTCGTTTTCCATGTCAACGACTAGGCTACTATTATCAAACACAATAATTTGACCATCATTTTTTATTGCTTCATTTACAACTTCCGAATCTGTTAGTTCCTCTGTGTGACTTGATCTTAAGTCTTTACCATTCTTCCTCTTATTTTTCATCCTCATCTTCTTTCTTCTCATTCTGTTTCTTCTTATTCTTCCTCTTCTTCTTGTTCTCCCTCTTTTTCGTTATCTCAAAAAATCAAAATCAAATCACTTTTTTATTTTGACATCATAAATGACACTTTACATTATATAACATTTTTTAGATTAATAGACTTATCCAACTAGGATTTAACAAAACAAAATGAATTTTTTTACTATCATACAAAATCACTATATTTTTTTAGTCAAAACAAAAATACTACTTGCTAAATTATAAAAAATTTTTTTGCAAGTAGGAGTCTCTTGTGAAAAAAATTTAGTTAATGCTACTACATTCACTCGCAGATTCACAAACCATTCATGCAGTTGAAGAATAGAAATTACATGTGTACAAGTGCTATTATTTTACAACTTAATTAATTAGTTACAATGATATTCACGTTATCTTTATCATCATCATCATTATCTTTCCATCTCTACTCTCAATTGATTTCTAAATCCACTTCTTATAATATTGACATCATTCTCCTTCACCATTGCTTCTCTCTCTTCACTCCTTTCTTCTCAATCTTCATATTTTATTATTACTTTACTTCTTGCATATGAACGCATATTTCTCCCAAAAATTAATATTGTTAATGGTAACCTAAATGTTTGAATCACCCCTCCATTCGATTCAACACAATATTTCATGATAATATTCAAATTGACTCACATCTTGCTATCATCATTGAATAAGTATTCAGTAAAGTATCTTATTCAGTAAGTAGAAACTATTTTACTTACAACTATTATTTTTAACTGTTTTCACTTGGAATGCAAAAGATATTCACTTTTATTTACTCATATTCTGTTGTTATGATATTTACTTTGAAATCTAAGGCAGCATTCCACTTAAATAAAGTGATAATTCATAATCTACGTAAATTTAGTGTCTGATTTTTCTTCTTTTTCTCCTCAGTCTCCTCGACTACTGCTTCCTCCTCCTGATCATTCATTTTCTCCCTCCACCAATTCTTCTTTTTCTCTTTCTTCTTCCCTGTGATAATTTTTTTGCATTCTTTCACCTTCTCCTTTTACTCCTTCATCATTTCTTTTATGGGTTATTTCTTCAACAGGATCTAAACTCCTCTTCTCCCTCTTCTCTTTCTCATACATCCTCACCCCATCCTTCTCTTCCTCCTCTTTCTCTTCCACTTTCCACTCCTCCCCGTCCTTCTTCATTTCCCTTCCCTCTACATATTTTCCACCTTCCACTCCTCCCCGTCCTTCTTAATTTCCCTTTCCTCTAAATATTTTTCAATATTCATTTCTCCAACAGGACCTTCCCATACAGCTTCCTTCTTTCAGCGATTCAGCTGCTAAGTGACCTGAAGTCTATTTTTGTGGGGATTCCCGGTGCGGTGAAGACTGACAATAGTTGCATAAGAGACCCCCCTCATCACTCCAATGACCCCCCTCACCCAAGAATCACTCCTTGACATACTTCGGATATCCACCGCTGCTTCAAGCTAGTAGAGCAAGCCAACAAAATCCCCAATTGCAAAACATCCAGTCGTTCATAAGAAGCTTACTTGCTATGCCACTACAATCATTATTTTTTATTATTCATTCATTCAGTCTCTTCCTTTAACTCCCACTCTTGGTCACCACTTCTTTCTCTTCATCTTCCTCTTATGCTCGGTCAATAATATTGTTGAAGGATATCATCGTATATTCTCCTGTGCGCGGACGGAAATTCATTTCTTCGCGCACAGTACATTTGTCACATTTATATTTCCTATATATTTTTTTCCATTTTCATTTTGATTTGTTTGTACTTCAAATTGTTTTTTTTTTTTTGTATTTTAAAAGTTTTTTCATTTTATTCTATATCATCTCCCAAGAATGGACAATGATATCTGTTATGTTCAACAACATCATCATCTGAATTATTAGGTATCTTTTCAAGTCGATTAATTCATTCAACATCGGGTCACCGAGCTTAGCTTATTTATTTATTGATAAACAGAACTCAATTCTTTAAAATGATTGGAGAAGGACTAACATGCACAGCTCAAAACTGTTCCTTCCCCGAATTTTGATTTATACATTATAAATATTCCAAAAAGTAGGTTATGTTCCATACACTTTAATCCAGGTCAAATTTTCAGTCCAAATATTTGAAAACATAAAAGTTCCAATTTAGATTGTTTATATAGGTACCAAATTGAATTATAGAATAACACTCACTAATCACTTAGAATTGTAAAATAATGATTAACTTTCAATATTATGATATATACCATCTCATGTCAACAAATCAAATTATTTCGATCGAGTCAATTAAAATTTCTAGATTTCTCGGGAGATACGGTAAGCTAATTGATTACACAGCTGATCTTCCACAGAGGCATACGAATCTTCTGTTATCGATAGACGACGAAATTATCATCTGTTTTTCCAAGGATCAATTATCCTTTTCATGTCCTTCAGCGAGTTTCAGGGATAAGACCTAGTGCAATCGAATTTTTATATCATAAACCGACTATATTCCAAATCTCGTGAAAATCGTTAGAGCCGTTTTTCGAAATCCGTTGAACATAGATAACCAGATAATATAAGAATAACCAGATATAGAAATATAAACATACATACAGAAATTGCTCGCTTAATATAATAGGATTTGTTCAGCTCATCACCTTCGTATTCTTCCATCAATCACTTCTCACTCCAATTTTCTATTGGTTTCTCGCCTTCCTCATTCGCTTATCCTTCCAATTTTTTCTTCTGCTCCATCACTCCTCTCCTCATTTTCTCCATTATATCTTGTTGTAAATCCTCATTCTTTTTCTTCCTTTTTTCTTAACTAAATTTGTTAACTTTTTCTTGTTTCTATTTTTCGTTCTCTTCATGGTTCATTGTTAAATTCGTATACTTATTCTACTTGTATTTTAGTATTTGATCACAGCATTCATTATCTTATCATTCTCCTACGAATTTATTTTTTTCTCTACTTTCTATTTCAAATTAAATCTATTACACTCTAAACAAAAATAATTTATTATCTCATCACTAGATGAGTATATCTATAAATAATCTGTAATAGATAACTATATCTATTATCATCCTACGCACATTCTCCTTCCATGCACGTTTTTAGTAGCTCGTGATCACCAATTCTCTGAAACTGTTCGCATATATTAGAAATTATTGCAAGCGTCCTTACGAGTTTCGTGAAATATTCGTTATCTTTCAAAATGTCAGCTACAAGGTTCCATGTCGAATTTGTGAAATTATCGAGTGCAAAAGTAGTGGAAATGTTGAATAGATAATTTCAAGATTTCCGAGAAATACGGTACCCGATAATATTATTGCTGAAACAGAGATCATATACAGTTCAACAAATTTCTTGGAAGCTGTTGGTAACTTTACAAGATCTCAAGTGAGTCGTGTGACACACATTAGAGCAACGTAAACCCTTTTTAATCGGAAATCGGAACACATTATTTAGTTCACTCAAATTTGTATATGGATAGAGCCGGGACCACACGTGTCATGCAGCGTTCCGATCCAACTCATGTCCGATTTCTCTGTAGATTGTAGAACAGATCATACAGTACTACGATGGAAATGTGTAACATGCACCATTCTATGCCATTGACATGCGTGATCGGATCGGAATGGGATCGGAACGCTCCATGAAATGTGTGTTCCTGGCTCTACTATAAGGGTTGGAAAAGGTTCTTTTGAACAACATATAGGTCGTTCTGTAGAAAGGTAACGTTCCAAAATAGGCGCTTAAGTGAATTTTACTCACCTTCCAGTTTTCTCCTAAAAACAAAATTAATTGTCACAAATGAAATACTTCCCTTTTTGCTATTAGGAAAAACGACTAGCAGTCAGATATTTTACAATAAATGAATTAATCACTCACTGTGACAACGAGATCTTTCGGCAGGTTCGCCATCTTCTTCAGGTCCACCATCAAGAAAATGGCGAACCTGCCGAAAGATCTCGTTGTCACAGTGAGTGATTAATTCATTTATTGTAAAATATCTGACTGCTAGTCGTTTTTTCTAATAGCAAAAAGTGATTTAATGATAAGCAGTTCGTGATGGAAAACAACATTGAAGAAATACTTCCATTTGAGAATAAGAAAAACAAACACATTAAGCTTGTGATAAACTAGTAAAAAGCAATAGAGTGAATAAAATCTAAAATTTTGACTGTTGGCGGTGAATTTATTATTTCCATTTCTCTGTAACCATGGAAAGAGAAAAAACGTAAACCACAGACTAAAAAGTCAGTTCCATTTCAAAAATATAACACTATTGCTTATATAACAATGAAATTAAAATCTACAACAATACAACACTTGCTAACACTAAGAGAATAAATTCATGGAACCACAAAGTGTGGCTAGGTCTTCAATTCTTCAGTTTGAAAATTTACAATCCCCTTTTCAAAAGTCTACTCTCATTCCTCTTGAATGTATTGTTGTATCAAGTTTCTAAATCTATCGTTTATTGAGTCTGGATTGTTCACCAATGCTCTTAAATTTGGAGTGAAGTATAAACAATTCAATTCAATAAAATAATATTTTGAAATCATATTTTTCTAAAATTAACCTCTTATTCTGATAAATTTTGTCAACTGTGATGAAAATCAGACAGAAACACTGATAACTGCATCAAAAACAATTTCCAGTTTGATCATATTTTACTGATATTTCAAATACCAAATCATTTCCAAGGCCCTGAATTTCAATGACAATACATTATTTCAATTTTCTTTTTCAAACATCAGGTACATTCGTAATTATCTTTACACTGAGCTACAACAAAACCACCGTTTCGACTATCCGTTTCAATTCACCCATAAGGTAAGGATGATCCTTGATTAAAATAGGCCTGAAGCAAATCAATTCAAAGTATTTTGGTCTTTCAACTTTGACATGACCTTGACTAGTAAGAAGTTCTTGTCAGATCGATAAAAAACAGTTTGGAGAACGCCCCAGAGCTTTACATAACTATAAACATGGTACCGTCATCTGCCATGGAATTATATCTGTCTTTCAACCCCATATAGCTCTATGTGTACCGTACCGTACAGAACAGAAATACACAGTTCACAATGTGAGTGCGCTTTGAGCGACAGAGCACACAGGATTCGAAGAGTAAGAGTAAAAGAGTAGAGTAAAGGGAAAGTGACCAAAGTACTTTCACTGCTCCGGCAAGACGCCTCCTTTGTTTACCAATTCACACACACTTTGGCTCGCTGGGCTTTGTGTGTGCACTTTATAAAAATAACCTGATTTTATGAGATAACTTAGATAACACAGAACAACCAAGTAACGGAATAATAGAGTTGTGGTAATTGTTATTTTGAATAAGCTCTATATTGTGCTAGGTATTTATAGGACGATTCATTTAGATTTGCAGCTTGAATTCAGTGGAAGATTTGCGATATGCATGTAAACAAGGATTCACAATTGAAAAAAATATCGATGGACTTTGTGGGTGTAGTTTGAATTGGTTTGATTTTTCAGATTGATTTCTACGGTTTTGCAGATTTGACGCCTAGTTAGATCGGACTCCATGATCTTATTTTTTAAAAAATAAAACCTGATAATATGAGATAACTTGAATAACAGAGATGGAGTAGTTTCTACTTTAAAGCTCTTTACATTTCAAGAGTAAGATTCCTATAAGTTTGTTTAGTGCATTCTGTAATTTGACCCCAAATTTCCAAAGTTTATTCAAATTGCTTACATTCTTATTTGTTTCATTTTCTATTTATCTCATATCCAATGTCTGTATTCTGAATCCGAAATTTACTTATTTTCTTGATCCAACCACATCTGATGTTGAATTCAGTTATTTCAAAAATTGATATTGTTGAAGCTTATTATGTAGTGTAGCTGACTTGGAGCAGTCACCCTTCCAAGGAAAGAACTGAGAGTGCGTCTCTTATGTAATCTGAGTGATCAAAGTGATACCAGCTACTGGGTGGAAAACTTTCTCAATATTTGAATAGATGTTTTTGAAAATTGAATTTATTCATCATGAATAATTTCTAATAATTATCACTATGGAGTAATACAAATTCTAAAATCAAACAA
This sequence comes from Nilaparvata lugens, assembly GCF_014356525.2. NCBI lineage: Eukaryota > Metazoa > Arthropoda > Insecta > Hemiptera > Delphacidae > Nilaparvata > Nilaparvata lugens. The sequence continues at coordinate 63,785,453 of NC_052508.1, read as the reverse complement.
CCGCGGAAATACCACGTACAATAATGTCCCTATTGTTAGGTGAATTGAATCAATACATTGAAGAATAAATGTGATTTGAAGTGAAATTTATGAGTTAGAAATCGCCAGTAGTTCTGTTTTTGGACAGCGCCATTCTTTCGAACGGGTTAGTCAGACTCATTTTGTGTGGGAATGTCGTTTCTTGGATTTGGCCAAAACACACAGCGTAATGAAAGAGCTATTGGATATGAAAAGTTAATTCTAGCGCTACATAGTGTAGGAGGTTAAACTTTCACTGGTTATTATGAGCCACTGATTTATAGAAACTTGATGTTCTGGAAAATTTTCCATTCGAATGTAGAATGTGAATATTTTTACTCCAGTTTGAAATCGGAAGTATGAAATTAATGAAATAGGTAAGGATAATTGATAATTTCAGATTTATGATTTAGTGTATAAATTGAAATGGACTTGACCTATAATATTTGAACAATTTGAGACAAAATTGGGTAATTAAAGAAGCTTTGGGCATTAGCCTGTTTTTTTCTTTTCCGACTACTGTATTTTTTACTCTATCCAATAAATAAATAATTAAACTGGATTCCCACATTATCTTTTTTTGTTAGGGTTACTCCTGAATAGAGAGAAAACATAAAAATTTAAGTAGGCTACCCTTTTTAAAAATTGTTTATTTCATGGCCGATACATGTCGTAAATAAAAAGGTACTTGAATTTTTTTCTTTGGATTCCCATAGTATCATTATCAGTTTTGGCATCAGTTTCAGTGCAAGTATTCATCCCATGAGTTCTAATTGGATAATAAATTAACTACCTATTCCAATCAGCCCGACTGAGCGAGTATGAATAATCCCATTTTAACTTATTGGAATAATATTCTCACTGTTCCTCACTTTCACTGTCACTTCTTATGTGGGAACCCAGCATAAAACATGTTTTATCTGTGTAATTGGAACATCACTCATCAACCATTTAACCGGAATTCACTCTACAACAATGATTAAAAGTTATTGTTTTAATTATCTTAAAGTTAATATCCAAAATATTGGAGCATCACTCATCAACAATATAACCAAAATTCAATCTATAACAATGATTAAAAGTTGTTTTAATTCTCTCAAAGTTAATATCCAAAATATTGGAACATCACTCATCAACTATATAACCGAAATTCAATCTCCAATGATTGAAAGTTGTTTTAATTCTCTCAAAATATTTTAAAGGAATTAAATCTTGAAACAGTTGGTCAAGGGCTGACATCAAACCATGGTACCCAGCAAGCATAACAAATAATGAATGATATGAGAATTGATTCTGTGAAGTCATTGAACCTGCTGGAAATCCCGTTGACAAAGTTGTATCATACATGCTTGAACTTAGAAGCAGACTTAGATTAGGAGACCTTCACCTAGATTAGCAATCGTATAAAAATGATCGGGTAATTCCAAGACAATCTTAAAATGCAGTCAAGTCGAAGGATATTATTTATGAATGAATCATCATTGTTATCGTAAAGCGCAGGAGCCTGAAGAAGGTTTAATATTAATGGTGGCATATATAGATTATATATAGCATATATAGATTATATATAAAAGATAACATAACATATTATGCCATCTTTTCTCTATGAGTCTTTAGTTTATTTTCTTCTATAGTCACTGTCGTAACCGCCATTAGCCATCATCTCTGAGCATAAACCGCCGTTAGCTATCCTCTGTCTGAATATTTCAAAGTCAATGCATATTTCAAGGTCGTATTGCAATTGCAGTGGTGTATACAAGTGATGATTCAATTTTGCAGTTCGTTATCTAATCGATGAGCAATATTATTGTATTGGTATTGTTTTTGTCATACATTATAAAGGTTACATAAAATATTGCGGAATAAAATATATTCTTGTGGATTATCAATGTCATTACCTATTTCTGGTGATTGGGTTTGAAATAATGGACTGAAGTGAAAGTTAAACAAACTGATATATTTGAACAGAATTTTATTATTGAGAATCAAATAATAATTGTTGATGATGCTATGAAATGATGATACGTTCGAGACCAATGAATTATATATTTAATAAGAGTCAAATACCTCTGAATTTCATTATAATAATATCTAGTGACCTGACTGGATCACTAGTTTCATATATCTTTTGATTCATATATCTTTTGATCAGGTCACTATGAAAATTTGATTAAATTTTCACTATGATTATTTCATTATGAAATATACTCAATTACCATTAAACGAAAGAATCCAAATTAAACGCTGTAAATTACCCCGAAGACTTCTGCTACTGCAAATATTGAAAACAGCATTTACAGAATTTAATTTGGATTTTCTTTCAATAATAATAATTATCCATTAATTAGCATTTGAATAAATAACTTTACAATCATGATTGACTAATGAGTTTTGCATTATCGTTAATCCAGTTATTATCATGTTGAATTATTATTTTGCAAAGCTACTCCAAATATTAATGAAATATGACTTATGCTTCCTTGCCATCAACCTTGATTTCTAGATGATACATATGTAGCCTACTCTGAATTCAACTAATGAATAAATATAACTGATTAAATTATCAGAATTCAATATCCTGATAATTTTTCAATTGATTCTAAAGAAAGGATGGATGAGAGAACAATAAAAGTTCAAAGAAAAGTATGAGAGATAAAATATTAATGTGGAGCGAGGAAACAGAATCAGTAAAGAGGAAATCACAGAAAGACATTGAAAATAATAATAATAACTGGAAACAGATCCGGTTAGCTAGATGTAGCGAACCGAGCGAAATTAAAAGTAAAGAAGGTAATAAAGGAGGCGTAAAAATACACCAAGATGCCAAAAGCTTGCTGAATTCAGAGTGTTTAGACAATCCTCCTCGACCAATTTCCTGGACCTTTATGATTATGTACAGCAGAGCATTATTAACTCATTTCGGTGCAGTTTAGATGAAATTAGCTTTCTCCCGGATCAGGACAGACCTGAATGACCTCAAAACACACCGACAGACCTCAATGACGTCAAACTTACGCGCGTGAAGTGAGAGGATTACGTCAGGGCTGAGGAGTTGTAGTAGTAGAGGAGTTCATTGAGTAATTCAAGCGTTACGTTCATTCATAACAGTTGGAGTGTGCAGACCGAGTGGAGAGGAACGTTAAAAGACCACAAGGAGGAAGAATAGGAAGAGAATTGAGAGAAATAATGATCTTAAGAAGGAGACGTTATATGAAATTTCGGACAAGATGAGAGTACTCAACTATAGTGAGATTCATGTCTTAAAGTGACCATCTCATATGAATAATGTTGATTTGCCATCTTTTATCTTACTGAACAAAGCGGATATAGCTGCATCTTATTCCTATCCTGCGTTTTTTCCAATTTTTTAGACTATGCAGAAACAATTTGTAATGAGCTTCCAAAATATTAATAAAAACAATACAAAACATTTAGTACCCCTTCTTATTAAAACTTCAAAACATTTCAACGACTAGTTTCGACCTACTTCGGCCATTTTCAAGTTAAAATGTTTTAAATAAAAAGGGTACTACATGTTTTATATTGTTTTTATTAATTTGAATAAAGTATCCCATACAAGTAAAGTGATTCCAAAATATTCTATTTAAATTACAAAAACGTATGAAATCAAGAAAAATGTTTTTTCTGGACGAATAAAATACATTTGACATAGAATAGATTATTAAAAACACATTCCAATTAGGATTAGAACAATAATACAGCTTTGTGAGTTCAATGCTTCATTCTGAAGACTTATTAATACGCAATTAGGTAAACAATTTTAGGTCATTACCAAGCCAGTTTATTCCTTTATGGAGATTGGGTTATTATAAATCCAATGTACGTGAGCACCGGTACTTGTGATATAAAAACTTGAACTTTGAAAACATTACCCAGCACATTTATTGCTTTATCTGAGACGGACGTGGTTCGAAACACTGATATTGGGACATATTCAGATATCTTGAGTCTTGAGATTTTCTATAGCTTTAAAGTAGCTCAAAATAATTGCAAATTTTACTGACAAGCGAGTTTCTGATTGATAACCAGGTCGTTATCAATAACTTTATGAAGTTCAGTAAAGTTGGAGTTCAAGTTTCTGTCTACAGTGTAATCTTTCTTTTATCTAGTTCTCTACTGCACTGTTCGGTACTAATAGATAGATTAATAACTAGAATAATAGAAATCCTCTCGCAAATTAAAGATTGGCACAACCTGACGCCCATGCATTGCTAAACTTGATCAGATAAATTTCATAGAAAGTTTCCGAGTAGGTTGTTGATGACAGAGCATCCCATTACGAGACAATGACAAAAAACACATTGATATTTGCTCTGCATCAATATTAATTAATGGCGAATCAAGTCATCAACAATAATCACAAGTTCAGTTACTTTCTTCAACGCCAAATTAATTGCAATCATTTGACTAATGACAGTTTTACATAATCTAGCATTCACAGGTGGGTGACACCTTTCTGTCATTTGATTGATTATATTCCGTCATCACTTTCATTCTATCTGATCGCCTATTATTAACATATGTGACCGGTTACATAACGTCGATCAAGGTTTGATCTCCGATTAAAAGTTATGTTTGATTGAAGATCAAATTCAGATTAGAATTAGTGCGACCAGTCAACATCTTTTCTATGAATGTAAAAATGGAATAACGAAATAGTTATTTGTGCAACTAGTGCGCAAAGTGTCAGTTTGCTGCACCGAAAGAAACGTTTACGCCTACGGCTCGGGCGGAATGGTTTCTTGAGTGCAGCAGAGGAACTTTGCGCACGTATTTCACATTAAGTTTTTCCTACAGTTACCATTGAATATGAAAAGTGGGTAATTATGGGTAAAATTGCCTGAAATCCATCAAATGTTTTTCTGTGTAATTTTATTATTGATAAAAACCTTAATCCTAAAATCCTAAAGTCCTCGTTGTCCTTGGTTATAATATATAATGTAATAATTAGCGCGTTGTGCTTCGTTGCACCTCTGCTCACTATAGCAGCCACAGCAGTCACTGTTACCAACTTTTTTTTGATTTTGCTGCACTGTTGCTCCATATAACCTACTAAGTATTTTGCGTTGCCATGTTGCAAATCTGGAGTGCAGAAAAATTTTTCCCGCACTAGAGCGGAAAAGTGATTCTTTGCGTTCTGTAATCAGTGCAGCAATGGCCACTTTTCAACGTAACTGTAAGAAAAAAATATTGATAGAACAGTAACTGTTCGAAAAAGCGTTCATTCAAATCGAAACCGCCAAATTCACGACCATCGGTAGATCGATATTTTCGTAATCGATTCGATGCCATGAAAAGACAACTATCGATTCTTCTTTCCACCTATCCACCATTATTATACTTTCCATCTTATCCACCCATTCTGCATGAAACTTTACATACGATGACAGGGTAGAAGAAGATTTTATCAATCGCTATCAAATTCAAATAATTTGAACCAAAATCCAAATCATTTTATACATTCTGAATACCTCTGCAATTTCAAATATTGATAACAAAACCAAAATCTGAAGGATGAACGATAAAGGTAGGCGCACACAGATCGTCATCGGACGGACGGCACGCATCACACGATTAGATTTGATACATTGTTTTCAATTGGAGTGCGCATACCTATACGATGCGGATAGGTAGGCGAACTCAAATTGAAAACAATGCATCGAATCTAATCGTCCGATGCGTGCAGTCCGTCCGATGACGATCTGTGTGCGCCTACCTTAAACGTCTATCTACTGAGGTGTTATAGTTATAGTATACACTATCTTGGATAAACGTCACCCTACTCGCAATCAGAAAGTTGAGGGGTCGATTTCCTAATACCTTAATAAACCAAACATTTTGTTTAGTAGCGTTCATTGATTATCCTTCAGCTATACTTTATTCTTATGTCAAACATTATTATTACTAATTGGGTTTTGTTTATTCATTTATTGATCAATTGAATGACTTCATCATTTTTTAAAATAGAATAATTTTTATAGCATGAAAAAATATACGGTAATATAATAATCATTGATTATTAATATAATAATTTCATCATGTAGTTAATTATCCATCATTCTATTGATCATACAATTTATTTAGTTTTTAAATTGAAAATTGATTTTATCTCACTAATTAAGTTAAAATACACCATATACAAAATAAATTTAAAGTTTTTTAAATTTATTGAAAATGGTATTGCTGATCTAATTCTTCTTCCTAGTTTAGAATATTTTACACAGATTTTTCAAGGTTTTTAGTATAAAGTTTTTATTCAATGATTACTTGGAGTGACGACTAGTCTAGAATATTCTACACAGATTTTTAAAGCTTTTTGGTATAACTTTTTTTTTCACTGATCACTTGCAGTGACGACCGTTTCGCCATGTTGTACTGATATACCCATACTCAAACTGAGTTGTCACTTTTAACAATCAGTGATTAAATGCTTTCTATTACAAAGTTTGTAGTATAATTAATTATGTTTTATTGATTAATTATTGTTGGTGTATACTACAGTAGAACGTCGATAATTCGGACGTCGAAAATCCGGACCGTCAATAATCCAGATTCGTCTCTGGCAAGAAATAAAATTTTCGTACCTTCTGCCCTCGGCGCTAAGCTCCTTACTTTAGAGCGGGCGACGCTAGAATGTCGCGAAGCGAGGTGAAAGGGAGTGGAGGTCTATCTACCAATAATTGAATACTGTATATGCAATTTTAACATCTTTGTTTTTTGAATAGTGCGTGCTGACCGTTTTTTAACGTAATTTCGATAATCTGGGTAATTTGATAATCCGGATGGGGTCCGGTCCCAATTAATCCGGATTATTGACTTTCTACTGTACATAAATTGTATCCATTATTTTAGACTTTTTCAACATCTCCAATCAAATGATCTTTTACAACGGTATAAGGAACTGATTAAATCAAAACATTTTTTTTTTTTGTTTTAAACAAATTTATTGAGGATCTCCCCTCAACCGAAACAACTTGATAGATCTACACAAAGCGATATCACTGATAGATTAGTTTTACGATATATGCCATCACAACATACTGGTGGATAGATTTTATTTTGATACATTTAAATACTCAAAAACATTCAAATGTTCTAATAAATTACATCTTACTGAAACATTTACAAATCCTCGATATAGAGGGCCTCGCTGGCGTCACCATAAGCGCCAATCGATTTCTTGCCTGACGAAAACGCCTTCGCCGCCTAAAAAACATAAAAACAAACCATCGTTAGAATAATCAATAAACATAATATTAGAGAAATATAACCATGATTAAAAAAAAAAGTGTCAGTTCCACATGTAAGTTATTTAAAACAACTTTATAATTATTATAAATATAAATAAATATGTTTAATATTTATAACCTAAACATTTTAAACATTTAATTATAATAAACATGTTTATAATCAATAAACATAATTGGAAAAATATAATCATGATTAAAAGAAAAAGAGTGTCAGTTCCACATGTTGGGTATTTGAACCGGACTGGACGCGATACTCAAGGCAAAAATGCCATTGAAGATGATACCCCAAGCATCGAAACTAGTTTGGTTTGAATACATTGCATGCACAACTGAAGATCTATTTTTCATTTTACCTCAACATGGAGGAATTCCACAGCGTATGAATCTGTGTGTAGTGTGAATAAATAGAAAAATGTAAATTTGATTGAGTAACACGTGACACATTTGAGAAATCAAGAAAATTCTACAGTTGGCACTGGAAATTCTCCTTAGGAATAACCACTTTAAATGCCTTTTATCGTATTTAAAAAGCCTAAGACAACAATGATAAGATTTATATCAAACTGTAGGCATTACTTATGAGTAACATTAATGTGCCCCACTTGACTAGTGCTGACATTTTGAAGTAAATAGCTCAGTGCTAATCTTCAGAGGAAGTTGATAGTATGGTAAAAGATGTTGGGGTATTTATTAATAATTGAAAGAATAAAACGTTGATGTTGTCAATACCACTATGTTTGTTCAAAATAAATTCAAATGGAGCTCATAACAATGTAATTTAAAATGATTTTGAACAAATATAGTAGCATTGACAACATCAACAACATCTTATTCTTTCAATTCACAGGAAGTAGAAACTATTTCGTGAGAACTGATTCATTAATATAGAAGAAATAATTTTCTTAGTTGAATAATTAGCATCATAATATCATAGAGAAACAATAGCGTAAGTAGATATACCATGGTATAGGGCGTTTATGTCGCAACTTTTACTGTTATCTCAAGCCGATTACTGTCGATTATTGTCGAATTTTACTGTTTTGTTGAGGTGAGAGTGTATGAATGGCACAATATTAGAGACTAACAGTGTCACACAGCTTCACGGGAGAGAGTTACATGAACTATCGGCTTGAGATAACAGTAAAAGTTGCGACATAAAAGCACTATACCATGGGATATCTACTTATGCTATCGTTTCTCTATGATAATATATACTAATGCTTGGTACTCTTTGGGTCGGCTATAACTCATGTTTCATCCCAAATTGGTTGACTAACAAGGGCGAGAACGAATTGGGTCACCAAAAGTTTCAAATTATGGAGCCATGAAACAAAAAATATAGTACAGTGATCCAATAAAAGTTTAAACCGTTCATGTATTTCATTTTTGAGCCATCAAGAGCTGCTAGTGGCTGCTTGGAAACAAGTAGTGCTTCCAAAAATAAAACAAGTGGGTCTAAGCTTGTTCAAATTGCCTTGAAAACCAACAGGCTCAGTATTTTCAGGTCAGTCATTCTCACATAAGTATGATCAGATTGTCAAGATGGTAGTAGATGCTTGGTTTCACTAAGGTCGGTCATGATATTTGAACATGGTCAAATCAAGTACGATATACAACGAGTGCACTGGAACATATTATGATTCTATGGCGATAGTTACAATCAATAATTCTAGTGCACACTTGTAAAGACCATGTTTAAACGCCTTGACCGAGCATGGTGAAACCGGACATGAGATTTTTCAAACCATTTCGCCTCTTTTAACCTGTAGACTAAGGGCCAATCCAAATGACTAGATTTTCAGACGAGTCAGCTGGGCAGGATGTTCTCCGATTGGCTGATTGTCATCAGCTGATTCCCAAACGCCAACCCAGTCAGCCAATCGAAGAGCTTTCGATTGCCGATCTGCGATTTGTCTAATGGCTTGGCCCGTATTCAACTCAAGTGAACAGTTAGCATTCCTAATAAAAGGCATCAAAGCTTCCCATTTCAACAACGCTCAAATTTTGAAGTGAATTACGCTACACCAATAGGAATGTTATTAAAATACAGTAGCCTATATTATATATTGTATTTTAAGATTTATAAAAGTGGAATAAATAAATGCAATCATCTACCCACCGAATGAACATCAGCAGCCGACACCTTGCTGACTTTGTCGACCAGCTGATCAGCTGTGACGTAGGTGCCGAGCACGGGCACCTGGGTGGCCACTTCAGCCAGTAAGGACTCGCCCGATTGGCTGGCGTGCAGGATGTCACTCTTCAGCTGGTTCTTGGCGCGGTCGATGTCCGCATCTGACAGCTTGCCGGTGGCTACTTCGTATGCCTTCTTGGCCGCCTGTCAAAACAACAAACCATGAAAAATGGTGGAAATACATTTTCAAAATAACAAACCATAAAAAATAGAGGAATTATACATTTTTGAAATTTATTAATAAATAAGGGCATGTTGATATGTAATGCACACAATTCCAACAAAAAAAATCTGGTGTGGCGCACTCACACAACTTTCCTTGCCGTTATGAAAATTGATCACCTGACGCTAGTGTTCCCGCGCATCTCAAGTCTACTATTCAAAGATTTGAGCAGCTGGTGACAGGGCAATAACGCTGGAGACACACGAGGTCTGCTATCTCTTCGCAGTGAATCATTTAATAGAATCAACAGTTGCCAACAGTTTGCAATTGGATAATCACATTTTCTCGAATTTCGAGCTTATTTTTGATTTTAGGTGAAAATGTTACTGAACATTAATTGTAGAGATTCTCATGCTCAATCTTTTCCACTCAAAATTGTTTGTTCAAATTGTATCTGAAGCCTGATAATTGAGAATCTGAAATCAAACTTTGCCTAGATGGGGGGGAGCTCCTGAAATTTTTACAGATATGGAACTTGTGGCAGTTGATAGAGCTTATCGATGATTATTTCAGGTATAACTTCAATCAAAATTGTTGGAGCCGTTTTCGAGAAAATCGCGAAAAACCCTGTTTTTGACAACATTTTCGCCATTTTAGCCGCCATCTTGAATCGCATTTGATCGAAATTGTTCGTGTCGGATCCTTATATTGTGAAGACCTTACGTTCCAAATTTTAAGTCATTCCGTTAATTGGGAGATGAGATATCGTGTACACAGACGCACATACACTCATACACACACAGACCAATACCAAAAAACCACTTTTTTGGACTTAGGGGACCTTGAAACGTATGGAAATTTAGAAATTGGGGTACCTTAATTTTTTTCGGAAAGCAATACTTTCCTTACCTATGGTAATAGGGCAAGGAAAGTAACAAATAGTAAGATATTTCAATATGAAATAAACACAATATAATAAATCAAGTATCCTTTTAATTTATCACAACGCAACTAGTTTCAACTTACTTTCAATTTCATTTAGCCTACACTTGAAGAGTTGAAACTAGTTTTGTGATAAAATAAAAGGGTGCTTGATAAGTTCTGTTGTTTTCAATACTTCCGGTAGCCATAAAAATAAAAGTGGATAGGTACAATATTATTATAACTTTTGAGATGGTACAACATGTCTATTCCAGAAACAGATCCTACTTCAATTTAAACAACATTCCAAGTTATGTACTATGTGCCACATTTTCAAAGATTTTAAGACATGGATCCTACTGTTTGGAATTCTTTCAAGGTGTTCCTGCCATCTGACTCTATACTTTGATATCAAATGATTGAATGACTCCACTTTCAGTTCATTTCTCAAGAGATCCAGTCTTGTACACCCCTTAACACTCCTAAGGAAGCACATTACTGCCGCATCTCCGCCTGCTTGCTTCTTTCTTATCAAGAACCCTCGATTCACTTCCATATATTATGTCAAAACAGGAAAATCTTCACGATTATTGAATTATTTATATAACAATTCTAATAGATCAGTTAGTATTTAAGTTGACTATCAATTGCAAAGTTTAGGTTGGGTCAGGTTAGATCCAGTTATATTTTCATATATTGTTCAGCTTTCATAGCAACAATAAATTTAAATTATTATTAATGAATGCAAATGAAATTATAAATGTTCGGTCAAATCAATTTCCTCATGACTGATAAACGAACTTCAGCAGCTCTCCTTGACATTGAAACTCCTGAGAGGCCAAAATACGTTTTTCCGACAACTTTTGACCATAAATTATTGGAAAATTTATGTCAATGATTTCTGATAAACTTGCTCGTTTTTACCACCTATTAATCTTTTAAAACAAGAAAATTTCTCGCTTCTCGAAAATTTCAAGTTTTCTGCTCGACACTCATGAACATAAACATGATTATTAAAAAATAACAATAAATCGAATAAAAATGATCCAGACACCAATAGAAAGAAGACATTCTTCCCGTTATTTATCACGAAATTATTCTGATAAAAGTACCATTCGAAAAAAAACACATTTCCGCGATGTTTCCAATTTCATCAAAAACCATGGACACGTTAATAGGCGGTCCCGGCTGCCTAAAAAGCAGTCGTTGGGTCATATCAGAGGCCCTGCAATTGATCAGTTGAAAACTCGTGACACCAGATCTGAGCCAGCCAGGTTACTCGATATTATACCGGGTGATTACAAATGAAATAGACAACTTCAATAGCCTGTACAAAATTAAACTGGTGTATTTCAACATAGTAAGTGATATAGGTTTGTAGGGAATTTCTTGAAGTTTATGTTGGTAGAACTGTTGCTGGCTATTGTTGGCTGCTCCGTGTTACAACAGCCAGTTTAGTTTAGCAATATGGCCGCTACTCAAGTGGAGAAAGCTTATTGTGTTCTTGAATTAGCCAAAACAAACTCTGTTACTGTTGTGCAGCGTCATTTCAGAACAAAATACGGTAAACCACCACCAACAAGGCAATCAATTTATGACTGGTATGAACGTTTTGAAAGCAGTGGATGTGTGTGTAAGAAGAAGAGTACTGGAAGACCTTCTGTTACAGAAGAAACAATTGATAGTGTTCGTGATGTTTTTGTACGAAGTCCAGGAAAATCGACTAGATCAGCGAGTTTAGAATTGCAAATTCCTCAACCTACTGTGTGGAAAATTCTGCGGAAACGTTTGAAAATGACACCTTATAAATTGCAGTTAGTACAAAGTTTAAATGACAATGATAAAGTTGTACGTAAAAATTTTTGTCAAGAGATGCAACATTGTCTTGAAAATGACGACACATTGTTTAATCGCCTAATTTTCTGTGATGAATGCACTTTTCACATTAGTGGAAAAGTTGACAGACATAATGTATGAGTATGGGGAACAGAAAACCCAAGAGAGACTGTACAGCATATACACGATTCTCCTAAAGTGAACGTGTTTTGCGCTTTATCTTGTGAAAAGGTTTACGGGCCTTTCTTCTTCCAAGAACCATCAGTAACCGGAAGAATTTATCTGGACATGTTAACCGAATGGTTAATGCCTCAACTCCATGAAGATAGTTGTAACTTCATTTTTGTACAAGATGGAGCTCCGCCTCACTGGTACTCAGACGTCAGAGGGAATCTGGATGAACATCTTCCTAGACGATGGATCGGCCGTGCAAGTGAGGAAAACGTTGTGTTTCAGCCGTGGCCACCTCGTAGTCCGGACCTAACGCCCTGCGACTTTTTCTTGTGGGGCTATGTAAAAGACAGAGTTTTCGTACCACCGCTTCCTGTTGATATCGATGATCTTAAACAACGAATCACAAATTCTCTTGCTACAGTTAACCGTGAGATGCTTAGTCGTGTGTGGTCAGAATTTGACTACCGTGTTGATATCTGTCGTGTTGCAAATGGTGCACACATTGAACATCTGTTAATTTTTAATAAAAACTTCAAGAATTCTTCTATGTAATCATGTAAGTAATGATCTAAACTTTTAAATAATAAATCCTCTACAAGCTATTCAAACTGTCTATTTCATTTGTAATCACCCGGTATTATCTCGTATATCAAAAACATTTAATTTCCTTTTAATCCTTGAACCCTGAAACTTTTCAGCACTACTGAAATATCGGGGATGATATTCTTGGAACAAATCTGTGGATAGATTAGAAATTTGAAAAAGTTGCAATTTCAGTAACGCTGTAATTTCTTCGGATAGAGGGCCAAGTCTCAATTTATTTTATACAGTCTATGAGTAACTCGCATGACTCACATCTTTGGCATGCGAAGCAGGCGCCTTGACAATGATACCGAAGAGACCTGAGTCAGCATGCTGGGCGTTGAACGCGCATGCGCCGATCGGCTTCAGGTCAAAGGCTTTTCCCAGAGGCGTCTGCCCGGACGAATGAACGATGCTAGACTGGCCGCCCAATGCGTACGCCAGCACTGAGAAAGCCAGGGCTTGGTCGCTCTGTAGTCTGCAATCAGTCAGAAAATAGTTTAAAAGTTTATTTTTATTGAGGTTATAATAAACGATTGAATAACATATTATTTAATGTACAAATAACAGATCCCAATAGCAAACTAAATAACAGATTAACAGACCATTAAATTAACGAATAACATATCCCAACAGCAGAGGTTATACAAACAGGTTAAAAAACAGAGTAACAGTATTTTAAATTAATAAATAACAGATCCCAATAGCAGAGGTTATAAACAGGTTTGATGACAGTTTAACAGGTCATTAAATGAACGAATAACAAATCCCAATAGCAAAGGTCATGAAAAAAGGTTATATAGATTAACAGATCATTAAATGAACAAATAAAAAATCCCAATAGCCGAGGTTATAGAAACAGGTTAAATAACATATAAACAGACCATTAAATGAACGAGTAGCAGATCCCAATAGCAGAGGTTGAAATAACAGATTAACGGACCATAAAATCAACAAATAACAGATCCCAATAGCAGAGGTTGAAATAACAGATTAACGGACCATAAAATCAACAAATAACAGATCCCAATAGCAGAGGTTATCAAGATATGAAATTCTAAAGAGGTAACAGCAATAAAGAAAAAATCTGGTGTGGTACACTCACACAACTTTCCTTGCTCATTGAACTGTAAGCCTCATTCTCAAACGAGAATAATTTAGGGGAATAACACCATGACAATTATTGGCGGCAACATATTATTTGCAACTGCGATCAGACTACTGTATATGTGTATATATAATTATTGTTTTCAGAGTACTTTTTCCTTCGTATAAATTGTGAAATTCGATGATTTTTTTAAAAGTCGTCAAAACAGCTGTTTTACAGATGAAATATCTTGACTATGACTGTGTACTTTTTATAAACTGCTCTACCTACCTACCTACCTCATGTACGAGATGGAGGTTACAAAGTCCATTTCTCAAGGATAGGGTGGACCCCCCATTAGTTTCTCAGGAAAAAGACTCATGCCAGTTGATAGATCTGATAAATAACTATACAGGGTATGAATTTGAAAAAAATCGTTAGAGCCGTTTTCGAGAAAACCGTGAAAAACATGGTTTTTTCGTCATTATCCGCCATTTTTCTCAAGAATATTACAGAGCTCCTGAAATTTTCCCAGAAATGAGACTCATGCCAGTTTATAGGGCTTATAAATAGCTATCCATGGTATAAATTTGAAGAAAATCGTTAGAGCCGTTTTCGAGAAAACCGTGAAAAACATGTTTTTTCGTCATTATCCGCCATTTTTCTCAAGAATATTACAGAGCTCCTGAAATTTTCCCAGAAATGAGACTCATGCCAGTTGATAGGGCTTATAAATAGCTATCCATGGTATGAATTTGAAGAAAATCGTTAGAGCCGTTTTCGAGAAAAAAGTGAAAAACATGGTTTTTTAGTCATTATCCGCCATTTTTCTCAAGAATATTACGGAGCTCTTGAAATTTTCCCTGGAATGAGACTTATGCCAGTTGATAGGGCTTATAAATAGCTATCCATGATATAAATTTGAAGAAAATCGTTAGAGCCATTTTCGAGAAAAACGTGAGAAACATGGTTTTTTAGTAATTATCCGCCATTTTTTCCGCCATCTTGAATTGAATTATATTGAATTTCTTATTGTCGGGTCCTCATGGTATAAGGAACTTAAGTTTAAAATTTCAAGTCGATCGGTTAATTAGGAATGGAGTTATCGTGTTCACAGACATACACACATACACTCACACACACATACACACACACAGACCAATACCCAAAAATCATGTTTTTGGACTCAGGGGGCCTTGAAACGTATAGAAAACTTGAAATTAGGGTACCTTAATTTTTTTGGGAAAGCAATACTTTCCTTACCTATGGTAATAGGGCAAGGAAAGTAAAAATGGTTCCTTTATAGAATTTGATTCCAAAGAGGCAACAGCAATGAAGATAGAAACAAAATTGTTTCCTTTATGGAATTCGATTTCAACGAGGAAACAGAAATAGAGTTAGAAACAAAATTGGTTCCTTTAAAGAATTTCATTCCAAAGAAACAGCAATAAAGATTGAAACAAAATTGGTTCCTTTATAGAATTTGATTAAAAAATACGTCAATCCTTATCAAGTTTCTGATTTTTCAACTGTAAGCGTTCAATTGTAAACAGCTGCAAGTCGAGTTAGATTATTTCTCATTTGTTAACAAGAGTTGTCTACTGATGAAAAATGATGGAAATTGAAGATGCCTGAGGAAGTAATAGATTATTGCACATGATATTTATAAATCTGACACTATGATTCGGAGTTATTTCTGACACCTTTACTAGTTATTTCAACTTTTGTTTATTCATTCACTTCAAATGATAATTTGACTTCTTGTGGGACCCGACTCCCCTAGTTAAACCTTGTCTCATGACTGAACCAAGATGAAGAATTATAGGTCACTAGAAACGATCACATTTCTAAATAGAATATTGGAAATCAACGTTTTTGGTGAGGGTTAATATTATTTATCTGGAAATTGATGAATCAAAGTATCTTTTTCTAAAACTTAATTTGCCGTGAGTAATTTTTTTTTTTTTTAAGATTACGTCCTAAAGACTCCAGTCATGGAGTATAAGACAAGTCATGTTATTACATAATAATTCTAACACTAAGTAGTTCAACCTAGTTTAGGTTTGAAAGGAATTCTTGTACACTATAAAAAGCTCTGGATAAATCAAGAAATATTGCGGCTGCCTTCTCACCTGAATCTATTATATCTATTAGTCTTTCAACAAGGGATACTATTGCAGTCTTAGTAGATTTCCCTTTCTGGAACCCATGCTGTTCATCACATATGAAATTAATTTCTTCCAGGTGCATCAATAGCCTATTTAAAACTACTCTTTCAAAAATTTTACTTATTACATTTAGAATACTAATGGGTCTATAATTTTCAACTCTTTCAGAATCACCGCTCTTGAAAATTGGCAAAATTTTTCCTTGTTTCAGATCATCAGGGAAAATACCCTGCTCTAGTGAAGTATTAAGGAGATGCAATAAAGGGTCCAGTAATTCATTTTCACATTCTTTTAAAATTTTGCTTGAGACCCCATCCAATCCTACTGTTTTTTGTTATTCAAATTTTTTATTATTCTTGACAACTCATCTCTTGATAATGGATGAAATTTAAATACCTTTTCAATTGGCTCAGCATTTAATGTAGTTGTATTATAAGTATTAGTGTTCAGTGACTTTTGGAGATTATATGCAACCTGTTGATAATACTTATTGAAAAAGTTACAAATGTCTATACTATCATCCATATAATTTCCATGTTCATCGATTATCCTAGGGACATTAGTAACTGTATATTTTTGAGCTGCTCTCCTATTTCTATTAATTACCTCCCAGACAGCAGAGTTAAAATTGGTACTAGTTGTTAATATTTCAGCTGTTTTCTTACACTTTGCTTTCCTCACTTCTTTTGCATAGTTTTTTCTAATACGACATGTTTCGACATACTAATGCAATTTTCAATGACTTGAAAAAAGTAAACTTGACTTGAGTAATAATGTGAAGTTTTAAAAAAGGGAACTTTGATTTTTCAATTTTCAGAGAATATTGGAAAATATAATTGCGAATTTATCTTTTGTTGTATGATAATGACAACTGAGTTAATAAAATTTCCTTTTCAGTTCCCTTATCAAACTTTGTTGTTCCGTAAGTAGTGAGATAATTCAAATTCAAGAATGACGAGACTGAAACAATATCAAAGTGTCAACCTATTCTCATGACTGAACCAAAATGAAGAATTATAGGTCACAATTGAAGTATATAAATATTCAAGTTTATAGGTGAAATTCTTCAATTTTTATTCCATCCTATTGTAATATTATTCTCATGATTGTTTTGAGGGAGATGAAAATATTCAATTACTAAAAGAATGTAACCATGAATACTTGTTCATAAACTCGTTCAGTTTCTAGTAATCATATACTCGTTTATGCCTAAGTTCCTAAATAAGTATTACATGAAACTGTGGCCAATATTTGCTATCTTATTTGAATAATTGAAGTAGATATGTCATCATTGATTTATCTCTCAACTAACCCAGCAGACTCCACAGCAACAGCCGTGACGAGGTTGCCGGTGGGCGCATCCTTGTGCACAACTCCTCCCTGGTACTTGGCTGCATCGTCACCCGCCGCACTGCCACCCGCCAATTCCAGTTCGGAGCCGAACTTCTTCAGTGATCCCTCACTGACGCCCTGGCCGATCACTGTCGTCCTGGAGGAGGTGAAGAATTGGTTCACGTGGTGCTGCAACTGAAATACACAACAAAACGGACTAGTGATTAGGATTGGGTGTGGTAGTAAAGTATAGAAAAAATAGTAGTTAGTAATAGGAGTAAGTAGTAAGTATATAGATAGATAGATGAATAGTAGAATAGAATAGTATATAAAGATAGCCTTTATTTTAGCCTGGAGGGCGAAGTTATGGCGCAGCCGGCCCTCTATCCCACTTGACCCTCCTATACAATTCTAATGCATTCATGTTACTACAACATAAGAAGATAAACTCCCAAGCAGAATTTAAAAAAATAAAAAAATCTATAACTTGGTTTTAAACAAAAACAGAACAATTTTTAAAATATACACTAATAGTAGTGAGTAGTAAGTAGTTGTAAATACGTTTTAATCATTTATTTATTCATAACACACAAAAAAATTCAATTCAATTCAATTTATTTCTTTTTACACACACATACAAGTCCAATACAGAGATTAACAAAAAGAATACATGCAAGCAACAACACAACAATACACATTAAAACAAAATAAAACGAAAGTGGTGCAAAAAAGGATGGAAGATTGAAGGGTTTTTCCAACTATGGATATCCATGTACTAGGAAAACCTTCAATCCTTGAGAAGGTGAAGAGGTATCAGAAAAAGGAAATAGACGGTAGATATGAAAGGATGGAATGGGGGAGGAATAATAAGGAAAGGATGGAAAAAAGAAACCGATAGGACCAGGTGTTAAAAAAAAGATTTGAAGTACTAGATGAATTACAGAAGGATTGCAGAATAAGCAAGCACACGTCAGAAGAGTAAACTTTGAAAGAAACATCTCATAGAGAGAAGAAGTAATTGCATTTGATCCAGGTGTTGATATCCTGTTTAAGTTTTTTAGTTATTCTCGCACATTTAATATACTGCTTGGGGATTGTATTAATGATTTTACTGTTTTATTTTAATGATTTATCTTGACATTGTAGTCGAAAAATTAGGCCCAAGTACTGTAGTAGTAAATCTGTCAAGTAGTAAAGTAAAATAGAAGAAAAATTAAAATTGAAAGTGAGGTTAAAGTAAAATACTGTAAGAAAACTGAAGTGAATTGTAATTGCAATAG
The DNA here is from genome assembly GCF_014356525.2 of Nilaparvata lugens. Classification (NCBI taxonomy): domain Eukaryota; kingdom Metazoa; phylum Arthropoda; class Insecta; order Hemiptera; family Delphacidae; genus Nilaparvata; species Nilaparvata lugens. The sequence continues at coordinate 63,766,427 of NC_052508.1, read as the reverse complement.
AATTTATGTAATTGCAATAGAATTTAAGTAATTGAATCGAATTATACCTCTTTCATTTCTTTTTTTATGATGCTTACATAAAATGTTAAAATGTTTTGCCTGTATATGCGTAATGAAATGAGAGTGTTAGTGATAAATAAGATGACCAAACAATCATGCCCACCGGTGGGATTCGAACCCACGACCAGCCAGTGCAAGCAGGCTGAATGTTGTGACCAATAGACTAATCTATTTCACTTTTTAACAATCACTTTTCAATTTAATTTTTGATGGCAGAAATACGTGAATATGAAGTAAAATAGATTGAAGATGGTATAGAAGAGTGATCAAGTGATAAGCATATAGAATAGGATATGAAACTATTCAAGGCATCAGTTTAAATGCTAATATATCATTTTTTAATGAATTATTCAAACAACTAATAGGTTTTGTTATTTCAATAATTGCATTTACTGGTTGTAAGTTAGGAACTTGACGGTAATTATTGAACTAAGGAGCAGATGTGATGGAAGAATAATAAGAAAAAAGACTTACTGTTTCTGTTCCAATGCTTGAAATCCTGTGAGGCTTGACATACAGTGTATTGCCCAGACCTTTCCTGTAGGCAGCCTTGTGCAGAAGATCCAAAGCTCTAGCCTGAAAATCATACAACAAATAGATCAACGGTTCCAACTAGTGGTCCGCGGGGCATGTTGTGGGGGTCCGCTACATATAAACCGAAAATTTAGGGGAAGTACAGTATAATTTAAATTGAATAGGCTTAATAGAAAAGAGATTTTTGAACTTCAAAGTTCTAAAAACACGAAAATAGTTCCTATTGTATTTGAATATGTATTATTACAGTGAACTAGTGAATACTGCATTATTTTGAAAAATTACTTCCCCATTTTTAACAAACCATGATTTGAAACCATAAAATTTTACGATCAGTCTCCTTATCTGATTGTTTGAATCAGCAAAATAGCAGAACATTTACGCAACTTAGCAATCAGTTTTAGGGAATATTTTCCTGAAACTGACCCAGATTATAAGAGTTGAAAATCCCTTCTTCTGTCAAGATATAGGTGAGATTCGCGGGCTCACGGAAAACGAACAAGATCAATTTGTGGATTTATCCAGCTGTAGTGAAATAAAAAAACAATTTGATAGCAACTCGATTTTGATAGACTTTTGGGTAACAGCATGAAAGAACTATAATTCCAAGAGCTTGGAGAAAATACAATGAGGTTAATCCTTCCCTTTGCAACGACTTACCGTTGTGAACAAGCATTTTCATCAATGTGTTTCATGAAAAACAAGTTTAGAAATCAACTCGACAATCTCGACATGCGGTCAGATTTTAGAGTGAATGTGTCAAGTATGGAGCCTGATATCTCAGGAATCATGAACTTGAATAAAAAATTCAACTCATCTCATTGAACAAATAGTGATAATTATTAGGAATAGAGGACCTAGTCTTCCTTTACGCAACTTATTTGTGCTGAGGTACCGTATAAGGATCGTATTCTCCATTTCGAAAACCATTTTTGAAACAATTTCCGTACTGATTTTACAATAACAATAATTTTACAGTAATAATAACACGAAAACTATTATGATAAATGCACACAAGAAATTATAAATCTCAAGTTTTGTTAATATTATTCTAACGTACCGTAATTTAAATAATGATAATCAATGATTAAAAAACTACCTACATTTTTCTTGAAATGTCAACTTCTTCTCGTTATCGTTATGAACTTTTATTAATTTTCAACAGAGTCTGAAGCAATCGAAAATAATATTAAACTGGCTCTTCCTGATTACACTATGATGTTTAAATATTCTGATAACCTATTTAAAAGATGATAGATACAAGGCATATAATATATTTTTTCATCAGATTAGCTGCTAACCTATACTTATTAATATTAAGAGTGTGGGGGGGGGCTGGCGGTAGATGGAAATATTTTTTTATAACTGTGCATTTGAGAAGTAGTGAGTGTCCGCATAAATATAATAAATGGATGAGGGGGTCCTTGGGAAAATTTTGTTGGGAACCCCTGGAATAGATGATAAAGTACTTAAAGAAGACACTGATTAAATGATGAAAATCATCATTGAAATATTCTACTCAATAGAATATAGATACTACTTTCTACTAAAACTTATTATAGAAATTGGCAAATTAATAAAAAAATGTGGAAATTATATAATTAACAATGAATAGTATTCTACTCGATGCAGTAGTAGCTTTGAAACCGGTTATGAACAGTTTATAAACAGTATATCAAGTATAGCAGGTACAATTGTAGTCAATAATAAAATACTAGATCATTATCAGGAATTATAGGAAAGAATATAATATTCAATATAATAAAGAATATGATAGTCATATTATGACTACTAGCAATAGACTAGGCATAAGAAGCATAACATACTATACATACATGATTGATTGACGAGGCCTATTCCATTTGTTTAATCACTGATGGAATTATTATTATTCTTATTTCGTGATTAGCAACATGTATATGAATAGAGCTGGATTTGCACACAACAGTGACATTGAACAGCGAAAATATAATTCTCACAAGTTCTAATTGAGCTATTCTCACTCAGCCCGGCCGAGTATCAATAATAGGCTACCATCAGAACTTGATATTTCCACTGTTGACTGTCACTGTTTTGTGCGAATCCACAATCCAGCTATATATCGTGCAAAGTCCTCATCATAAAAGCAACATCATTTCAAAACATTCTCAAAAATGTGAATGGAATTAATTTTTCCTACAGTTACGTTGAAAAGTGGCCATTGCTGCACTGATTACAGAACACAAAGAATCACTTTTCCGCTCTAGTGCGGGAAAAATTTTTCAGCACTCCAGATTTGCAACATGGCAACGCAAAATACTTAGTAGGTTATATGGAGCAACAGTGCAGCAAAATCAAAATGAAGTTGGTAACAGTGACTGCTGTGGCTGCTATAGTGAGCAGAGGTGCAACGAAGCACAACGCGCTAATTATTAGTATTAGATATTATAACCAAGGACAACATTTTTATTCAATTTGACAATAAATTAAGGTTTTTATCAATAATAAAATTACACAGAAAAACATTTGATGCATTTCAGGCAATTTTACCCATAATTACCCACTTTTCATATTCAATGGTAACTGTAGGAAAAACTTAATGTGAAATACGTGCACAAAGTTCCTCTGCTGCACTCAAGAAACCATTCCGCCCTCGCCTACGGCTCGGGCGTAAACGTTTCTTTCGGTGCAGCAAACTGTCACTTTGCGCACTAGTTGCACAAATAACTATTGAAATCGTGATGTTTTGTTGAATCCAAGTGGAATTGAATAGATAACTAACCTCAGCAGGCAGAGATGCAAGCTCGTACTTGATGCGAGGGATGTTTTCGGTCAGCTCCCATGGCTTGAATGCTTGCAAGGTAACAACGTCGTTCAAGAACTTCAAAGAGGCATCACTAGAAGAAAATATAAAATTAATTATAATCAAATGGGTACCTACGTTTTACAGGAAAGTCAGCTTTAATGAATTTCAAGTGTTCAAGGTAATAGAACTCAATTTCCGGAATTTGTTTGGACCTGTGTGGCAGCATTGAATCAAAAACTGCAGCTCTTCAATGAGCAAAGGCAGTTGAATATTGAGTATAGGCCTACTGTCATTACATTAGGACACCAGTGCGACACCAAATGTTCGATTGAGTGGCGAGGCATTACTCCTTATGGCGTTTATTATACTAGACTAGGGACACCAGTGGCATCCGAGAATCATTACAGGAGTAACAATGTCGAATACTTTTCTGAATACCGAATCGCTTCCATTACACACGCGCACCACTATAGTTAAGTCCACGTTATAATGACAGAGGAGAAAGATAGACGCACAGTGTTGCCGAATCTCTATCTTGTCACTGCTTTCTATAGAGGATAGCTGATACCAGTGTATCTGATGTAATATTATCTTCGTTTAGGAACTCTCCTTCATTAGAAAATGCTACATTTTCTTCGGTTATTCCACTTCATCGAAATTTAAATAAAAATATAAGATATTCTAATGGAGAAATAGTGGTGGTATTCTAATGAGTAACCCCAATTTGATTTGGTCTTATTCTATACCGGCATTTAACATCAACCATGTTGTAAGATTTTTGTAATCGAATGTGAAAATAAATCAACTTCATGTGGACTTCTCATTCCTGACAAAGTGCATGAAATGCAAACAAAGAGAAAATGAGGTAAACTCTAATCGAACTGATTAACTATTAAATGATGAATACAATTCTTCAACCCTTTTTCAAACTCACATCTTATCTTGAATTGTGAATTCATTGGTATAATTATTCAACTATTCTTCAAACTCACATCTTATCTCGAATCTTGAATTGATCAATACAATTCTTCAACTATTCTTTAAACTTAAATCTTATCTTGATTTTTAAATAGAGTAATACAATTCCTCAACTCTTTTTCGAACTCACATCTTATCTTCAATTGATAAATACAATTCTTTGACTAGCCTGTACTACCGTATTGTTAAGACTCACATCTTATCGCTGGTGGCCTCGATGGTGTAGGTGATGGTGTCCCTGCTGCCGGTGACCTGGAGGTTGGCGCCCATCTGCTGGAGGTTCCGGATGATGGCGAATGTGGATGCGCCCTTGGTGGTGAGGCCGGCCGAGGCACGCAACACGTGACTAAGGCCTGGCACATCGGTCGGGTCGTAGCGTGAACCGGCCCTACAAAAGTCAACCTCAAATCAATAAAACATACAAAATTCATCCCTAATTCTCAAACGTAAACGGGTGTTTTCAGACAGAGTCGACTTCAAATGTACACTGGTTCTTATGGGAGTGTTCACACATCGACAGAAAGATAAGAGCAGAAAAAAGAGCTGTTCAAAACGGAGACTAACTCTCGTTCATTTAGAGGCCTATCAACACAATGCTACTTTGTTTCGACCGATCACTGCTCATGAATCTTTTTGAAAGAAAATAACAATGTCGAAATTCTGCTGTGGTAAGCAAACTGTCTTCGTTGGATGAATTGAAATTATTGAGTACCCCACTAAAGTTCTCTAATCCGTGAATAATGTCATCAAAACATTATTAAAAATTAAAGAATAGAATTGATATTATTTTGCTAAGGGCGATGCCCAGCTGAGCTTTAGTGTTTACAAGTTTGTGTTTCTTCAATGGTTCCAAATTTTCTTAAATAACTCAATATTATTTGTTACAAGTGGTAATTGAGTGGAATATTTCTAATCAATTTATTAATTCAAGCCTTCTAAATTCAAAATTTATAATTTTCATGTTTATTTTGGACTAGAATTTTGTGAAAATTGTACACGTGAAATTCTAACCTCAACTTGGACTGTGTCACCTACAAATTTGGAAGAAAAATAGCACAAGGACTACCTTATTATTTTATCAACCAATGTTTATTACATTAGTCTCATTTGTATGGCAAATAAATAAATAAAAGTTTGTTCATGGCAATGAAATAGATGATGATGATGATGATGAAAGTAAGTTGATCTACAGCTTTGGGTGGATTCCTAACCCACCGGCAAGCGATGTTCAGAGTAAGTGTACCTACAGTTTTAGTTGGATTCCAAATCAGCGGGAAGCGATTTTTGAACTTATTTATAATATTGATAGGCTATGTAGTATACCAAGTTACAGTGACTTTGTCAATTGCCTATGTGGGTTGACGACAGTATAATATATTCATTTCAAGGGTATGATTACATTGGATGCACGTATACCCAGATAAGAAACAAAATCTGAAAAGAGCTATAGAAACACGCAGTGACTTCCCTCTGTAGCTGCTCACACTGAACGCCCGCCACCAGCAAGTTCACATGTTCAATATCAGTGTTCCTATGTTTCTTTCCAGATTTTGTATCTCATTTGCGCGCTTGTTCATACATGACCACGCGTGCACATCAAGCACATACTTGCATCCAATGTGATTATACGTAAGTGACATTTATGGTCTATTATCAAACAATGAAAACGAGTTGAAATCTAAGCTGGTATAATTTATGAACAAATGAAACAGAACAGACTAATCTCTAAGCTATTATTTTTATGGGCATTTTATTATTTCAATTTAAACTTACTTGACAACGACAGCTACCCGGCTGATGGGGAGGGGGGATTCGAGGGCAGCGCACACCACATTGTTGCGGAGGGTTTCAATGTGCACATTCTGGTTGTAGGCTCCGCCCACAATGCTTCGCGCCGCACATGCTGTGTAGTTGCGACTCTACAACAAACATTTTGAAAAAATTACTGATAAAAAGTATAAATGATTTTATATTAAGTATTTTCTATATAGCCTAGGCATATAACAAAAGAAATAAATGATGCAATTCGAGGTGACATTTTCTTATCTGGTGCCAGTATTATTGATATTGAAATTATCGAATGTAGCATGATTATAAAAGGCTATAAGTTAAAGTTATAATCTAACCTTCTGACCTCCAGAGGACCTATTTTTTAATTTGTGATGAGTAACCGCCGTTTATTTTTGTGATTAAAATAAACATACTAAATCGATCCCAACTAAATATTTTATGACAGGTATAATGGCACTGGGCCTAGACTTTAACCTAAGTTCAAGTTAACTACACTTCATTTCGAATAATATCAAAATATTGTCATTTAAAAACAAAATCTTTATCTCTCTAACCTACATTTCACCTTTAAAACATGATTAAAAATAAATTTTATGTTCTGAACAGATGTGTAATGATATTTTGATGTACTATCGATATGTACACCAGATACGGAACTGTACCCCAATTCAATGAGTTCAACGTAATAATAGATTTTTCTACGTCCAAACTGTGGTTCCAAAAAAAAGATTCAATCTTGAATTGTATAATCCCGATTACTGAATGTTGTTATTTAATGGAGCTTTTCTGCTGTAGTTTTTTTGTAGGCTATTCAAATTAATAATTATACTGGTTCGACTATAGCCTATTTATTTATTGAAATATGATACACACAATTTGGGCAAAAACCGCAGACATTCACTCAAAATGCTCGAGTTGAACAGGAATCTATAGTAGATGGTCTACGGATTATTTAGTGTAATCTCATCCACTTCACTAATGCAATATTGTGTGAAGTTAGGATCAACGATGTAAAGTTTACTTACCGTATTTCGAATTCAAGAGGACAATAGAAAAATTACCAGTAGTAATAAGCATAGAACATACAAATACAAAAGTTTAGAATTATCTCAAAAAATAAAAAAATAGACGTTGTTAACAGGGAAGAAATTATGAAGAGTAAAATGTAGGACGTAATCCTAACCTAACACTATCTTGAGAATAAGTAGGGAAACAAACTAACCATACAAAACGTTCAAATTGAACAACAGGGTGTAATAGGTTTCAAGTTAATTCATAAATTGAATAGATAGATTAATAATAATTTCAATCTATTGGAAAATATAAAAATAGAAGCTGTTTCAAATTTGTAAATGGGATGGGTTCAATGTGTTTCAACATGGATTATGAGGTTCCAACTATTTACATCAAAGTTTAATTGAATTAGAAATGTAAATAAGATTTAAAATTACCTGTAAATTCCTAATTAAATGAGTTCTTGCCGCATTTGAGGCCATTTTTGAAGAAATTATTATTTGACCTCTCCAATATCACAGCTCACAGGTCTTGGATTTTGGATTAGCGAAACCACAGCCTTCCGAATTCAAACTATGTAATCCGGTTTGTGTTTAGCAGGCAGTGACATGAAGGACTGGAATCAAGAAAGCAGTGACGCGCGAATTTTTTGAAATCGAGTACAGTTGGAAAATGCAGTTGCAGATAAATGAAAGTAATCATTAGTCGAATTTTAAAGAATTATTTCTCAGAACTCAGGATATTTGCGTACTACAGATTTATTATCTAATATTGTAGAGTTCCAATGTTGTATGGTATTCTATACGGTTCCTAATATACACAATAATTATCAGGCCAATGTATGACTTGTGAATAATTGCTCTTGTATCCTGAAGGTCCAAAAAATGATTCTTGGGTTTTAAAAATTGAATGAATTACATATACATCATAGTACTGATACTGAACAGAAACCAGTTTTGATGAATCCTTCCTTATACCCCTTCCACAGGAGGTCAATGGATGAAATATTAGGATATTTGAAAAAAAATTATCGCGTTACTAGTGACTAGGGTTTTTGTAAGCCACAATATTCGATTGGTGAGAAAATATACACAACAATATTTCAAACAGGCCAGGTTATTCAGAAAACAATACAATAAAATAAACAATTTAACTGAATACTAATGGATCTACAATATTATACCTCCTTTAATATTTCATAAATATCTATATAACTTATTGATACACAATAATTATCAGGCTGTTTGGTATATAACTTAATATTCAAAGCTCAAAAAATATAACTAATCTCAAATTTGATACTATGTGTAACCTTATCTAAATTTGAGAGAGAAATAGCACAAGGTTACCATTTTTTCTCTCCCTATCATTTAAATGATGTAACTTACTTATTCACTTATTGTATAAATGAACGAATCAACCAATCAATACTGGAATTTGTGTGCAATTTACTATGATTAAACAAAATAATCTTAAAACAAATAATCTTGAATCAATACAAAATAGTTTACAATACAATGAGCTTATACCTACCATACAATAAAACTCAACCTATTAGATATACATTAAAATACCTACATGATAAATATGGAACTCAGGCTCCAGAATCATGCCTTAAAAATAAAGCTGCGTTTACACCAAAGTTAATAACAAAATGTTGATAACTTAATCCATATAGATTCTATTAGATTGAACGGAACTTGAGAAACACTTGATGAACATAATGTGTTTGCCAAGTTCCGTTCAATCTAAAAGAATCTATATGGATTAAGTTATCAACATTTTGTTAATAACTTCGGTGTAAACCCAGCTTTAGAATATTCTGGTGAAGTGGTGATGCATAAATAATAATAATATTAAGAAGAGAGTTGCATGTCATTTCTTTCATTGTAGAAGATAGCACTACTCTTTGGTCCAACAGCCTATAAAGAATGGTAGTACCTTCAAAATTCTAATGCAAAGGAAAGCTATAATCATATATAAGCTATTCATAGCTGCAGAGTTGGAACTTGCTGATTATATAGTCGTAATATAACAAAAATGATGTATCACATTCAATACTACTAATTGAGGTATTGGTTCCGGTCAACTCATTTGAAATAATATTCAAATATTTTGAAAATTGACGTTTATTATTATCTCATCGCCATGCCTTTATCCTTCCACACGACTTCTAATTTAATTTCTCATTTCAATATGATTAATTGGATGAAGGGAGTCGTAGTGTTGTATTCAATAAAGAATAATGAGCTTTATTTGTGTATAATATATTATGTTGTGACTTTTTTATTCATATTTTACTGACATGAATTCATTTACTGTAATACAGTCAATCAATAAATAATTGTAATCGAATATTGATAAAAACTAAAGAAAGGCTGGTGTAAAGTAGGTACAAGTTGTAGTGCCGAAAGATCCATTGCATAAACTAATGAGGAAGTTACAAAAAATTATATGAGTTATTAAATATGAATAAAATTACAATTAAAATTTATTAAAATGCAATCAAAATTATTAAATATGAATATTTCATGTAAACGAAAATAATACTTCTCATTCATTTCTCAATTCGATAATTTTTAAAATTCACTGTATTGACCATCAGGCTGCAAAAGTAACAGACAAGTAAAAAATTATAAAGTTTTCACTATTATAGATGAGGCATATAGAATTTAACATATAATATAAATACCAATATTACACAAGAATCATGAAAAATGTAATTGAATGATAAATTGATTGGAAATATAATTATATTCACATTCTAATTTCGGCTCTAATCTATGTTACATTTTTGTAACTAGAACTTAAATTATTACATAGTGCTTGAAATTTCAATTTTTTCCAACATTAATTTTATTAATTTGATCAATATATTCTCCAATCTTTTTAGACACCCTTATAGGATAGGTTATAGCTAACACAAGAAGAAGCTTATTCTGGTTTGCTAAAACTCTTTCTAATACTAACTATCATCAATGCAATTAATTATCAATATTAGTTTTATTCTAGCTTTTCTTCAGACTAATCAGTGGTTATTAATTTATATTTTTCAAATCAAATATTTTTCTCGATGATACACTACTTAATCAATTTATATTTCAACTTGTATTTTAAGATTCCAATCGTACCTAATTTTCGTGATAAGGTGAGATGACAATTTAACCATTTCAATTCAAGTAGACATAATTCAAATTTGAGCTGAATATTTCAATTGAATTCTTCAATTTTGTTCTCCAACACTAAATGCTTATTATTAAATCACTTTGTAGTTAAAAAAACGATTAGCAGTCGAATTGAATAAATTCATTTATTGAAGAAATTTGACGAGTATGTTGCATCCATGCACCAATAAAAGTGATGTACCTATTTTCATTATTCAATAACACCGGTAATGCTCATAGTTCAGATTAAATATTCTGGTAACCCATTATATTTCTACATAGACTACACGCAATTTGGTAACGGTGCGGATTTAGATAGAGCTATCTGCTCTGTCCAGTGAAAGAAAATATAATAGCAAACCCAGATGCTAACTTCAGACCTGAATCTCACTTTACAGTGGATATTCATCATTTGCTATTAACTAGTACTCACATTTATTTCAGGATTTTATTTAAATCTCAAACTTAGCCTCTCTTTTGTCTAGTGTCTGATGATGCACTTCCTCTCTAAAAACATGTTTCACCACACACACACACACGCACACACATGAACATGAGCTTGTATTCGTGGAACTACTCCAGTTAAATTCACTCTAAACTGTCAGCATTTCTTCTAAATAACACCAAGACTTCCCACTCAATCAATTCTGACAGTTTTAAGTGAATCTGTCTTTAAACAGACAGGATACATACAAGTCCTATACAGATTTCAGTGTAAACTTCTATTGAGAACAATATAGCTATATACTATGATGTACAGATATAAAGAATGAGTGTGAATACTCACATTTGATATTATTAGGATGTAATTAGGCTTGTAACGCTTGGTTGATTTTGCTCGTGAATCTGTATCATTGTTTTCAGCTGCATTGTTTTCAGTGGTGTCTGCAGACAAAGGTAACAATAGCATAACATTGACTTAACATGGGATAGCATAATAAAAAATATACTGAAATGAATACGGTTAATTGTATTTATGCTAATAGTTCAGGGTATGTTTTTAACAAGTTTTATATTCCCATTATTTTTTCCATGCTAAATCGACCTATTCTTAAGCAATGTTATATATTTATAGATTTTTCTCAACCAAGAAGTCGAATTTAGTAGACAGAAAGTTGCCAGAAAGTAACTGAAATTTGGGAAATTATGTAACAAATAATACAATATTACTTGAAATAATACTTATTCGAGGTGTGAATTAAAGGTTTTCATCTGAATGACAAAGGTGATTGTGTGGAAAAAGAAAGGGTCAAGTAATGGATATAAAACGATCAAGACAGCCTTTACTTACTAGGAAAATATCTACGACTTTAAAAACTGTTTTGTGCTCTTCAAGATTTTCTAGAGAAAAATTCATAATTCAATAATGAACTTGATACAAAGTTAATTGTTGAAGTTGATTGCCAGTGATATCAAATCATTGTGATCATTTTATGGTTTCTGCTCTGAAAACGTATGAGTTCTATGTATTCTAGGTAATCTATACTATAATAAAGGGAAGAACTGGCTTATACACGTACGGTATGGGAAAATTATGTTTGACGTATCATCACATCAGAACTACTGGACTGATTAAAATGAAATTTTGCATATAGATTCTTAATTAACTGAGGATGGTTATAGACCTATTTCAAACTCTTCAAGATTCCACTCTGTCAAGTTTTTAAATAGACCCTTGCGGAGCACGGGTTACCTGCTAGTATCAAATAAAAAACAGATTTCAAACCTCAAATAATAACATCCTAGATACTAAAATGAAAGAGTAGAACCGCTATTTAAATAGGTACTTTGGAAGAATAGGTAGTTTAAAAAATAGACTTGAAATATTAATTGGTCACAACCCCTTACCCATTGAAATCATACACTCATCTGATAAGTTATAACAGATACAAAATAATGATAAAAGTGTATTTTTCTATGGTTATAATTATTATGACATATTTTCATTCCAATAATTATTATAGCCTATTCAAAGTTGAATAGTTTGAGTTTCTTTATTGAATTTGGATTTTTATTCCAATATTACTACCACACTGCATAATAATGGATTACAAGACCTGTTAAGTCACAAATCAAATAAGAGATTCAAAAACTTGAAAACATAACATTGTCGTTTAATATTGTTGTAATCTTGAAACCGTATATTTATCCATTTTTTCTTTCAACATACCGAATGTTTTTCTAACTACCTTTCATTATTATTCTCATTGTGAATAGGTAGGTTGATGCTTGAAGAAATATAGTGTATTGAAACTACTGAATATCTCTTTACTATGAGATCATAATAGGAATTCTATATTTTAATGAAAAAGGCCCCGGTCTTGTGGATATAGCTGACGGAAATTTTAGATTGTTTCCCGAGAATTCTAGGATTAGTTTACATAATAACTCATTATTATTTTTTACTGTAACATACCTCATCAAACTGAATAATTCCAACATGATTTGGAAACGTCATATTGATCAAATTTCACAACATGTACCCACTTTGTCACATGCTCCTCCTGTTCCAGTAACACCTGCTGTACCTACCCTTGTACCTATCCCTAATCAAATACCTGTACCCAACACTGTATCTGAAGGTACTACCTCAACTGTATCTCACCCAATTCCTCAATCCCCTCCACCAACAACCTCACCAATACTTGGAAAGCGATATCCACAAAGAAATAGGCAACCAGTTGTAAAACTGAATCTCTGAATTGATTCATATAATGTTTTCTTTTATATTCTTATATCATTTCTCATCCAGTATTCTACTGAATATTTCAGTTATTATTGCATTAATGATTTGAAGTATTTCAAGTGATTTTGTATTTTGGCAAAATAAAGATTTTGATATGATTTGATTTGTATCTTGGATTTTTTTTATCTTCATTCTGTATTGTTACTCAGTTCTATTCTTATTATTTCATATGTTTTTCTGTATTTTTCCAATTTTGAGGGAAGGATTATGTAATGTATTGAGTACTCTATCTCTTGGCCCTCGATGTGTGTGTGTGTGCCTTGCAATGGCGATCACTTGATGTGTTTACTAACTATTGTATCCTGTATCTTAACAGTTGAATATACTTGCTATCAATTATATCATGAAGTTTATTTCTTTATCAATACCTGAAGTGAATACTTTACAGTGGCTACTACTGAATACTACCAACAGAACTCAAATAATTTTTTAGTCAACTATTCAAATAGTCTAGTATCCAAATAGTAGACTATAACTATAGCTTATAAGCATAGCCTCCTCTAATACAATAATACAAGTATTAGAGGAGGCTATGTTATAAGCTAGTTTATAGTTTTATAATTTGGGATGCGTAATAGGCTTGGATGAACACCTGCTCCTTTATGGGACATTACTAGTGTATATTACCCCACGTATATAGTTATGGTATTCCACACTAACTAGTAGCCTACTCATGTTTTGTATGGTTGAAGCATTATGCGAGTATATACACGTATATACATCAATTATTACATACATAGATATTTTGAACAAGGCCAGGAAGTAGTCTTTGTTGGAGAGTGAATTAAGCAGCGGAACCATGAAAATGAAACAGGTACATCAGACCATAGAACAATATATACTGAATGTACTACATTATATAGGTATAGTTTCAAGCATGGTACACTCACTCATTCTAGTAATGGGCACTCATGCGAGACGATTTTATCAGAGTACTGAGTGACCCTGAAAAGAGAGAAGTAAAAAGAGACTCAGTAACACCATGATTTATAACAAACCAAAATTAACAAAACTTTACATAGAAGGTTTCTGAGTAGTTTGTAGTGGAGGTGATATTGTGATACATTTTTATTCTATCATTACATAATATAGAAATAATTTACAAATTTTGTTGTTAAATCACTTTTTAACAGCAGTTGAAAATGTTATAGTGTATAACATAATATAGAAATAATTTACAAATTTTGTTGTTAAATCACTTTTTAACAGCAGTTGAAAATGTTATAGTGTATCTATAGAGTTATCACTTGTTTATAATTTTCCAAAACTGATATGTTCGAAAAAAGAGATGTTGGTTAAAGTTGCTTATTCTACAAAGCAAGAGGCGCTTTGCACTCTATATAGGGTCAGTTTAGTAGTAATATTTTAATTTTAGCATTAAATTTTTCTCTAGAAACCTGTGATAGTAACAATCCAAAGCAGGTTTAAATACGTGTATTACGTATTACGTGACAATACCTGTAAACATAGGTAATTGATATGTTTATAAAATAACATCATAGTAAAGTATCTATCATTTTTTAAAAAGTTGTTAATATAAAATAACAAATAAGAAACACAAATTAAAACAACTAGTTTCGATGTATCACATTATCTTCAGGTTTTAAAAATAAATTTTATAAACGTTTTACTTAGTTTTATTTTAGGTTTTATTTCAGGTTTTAAAAATAAGTCTTATGAACGTTCCACTTAAATAAAACTATTAGTAGAACTTTTATAAAATTTACCGTATTTTTAAAACCTGAAGATAATGTGAAACATCGAAACTAAAATAAAACTATAAGTAAAACATTTATAAAATTTATTTTTAAAACCTGAAGATAATGTGAAACATCGAAACTAATTGTTTTCATTTGTTTTAATCTGTTATTTTATATTACCGTAACAACTTTTCAAAAAAGGGTAGGTACTATGCTGTCATTTTAATAATAAAAAATATTAATAAAAAACAATTTATTAATCATTTAAAATGTTGAATGAAAATAACATAGAATTAATAAAAATTGAAAATATTTTCAATAAGATAAAATAATATCTTATTGAAGAAGATATTGATAAGCATTTTGCAACATTTCGTACATATTACACAATGTAGGCTATTTTTGATGACTGTATGCATTTTAGGTCTACAATAATGAATTCAAATACATAGAATAATAAGTCGGAACGTAAAAGATAGAATGATATGAATACTAGAATACTATCACCATAAGCCCAATTTTCATTCATATAAGAATAAAAACATATAGCCTAACTGTATAATAAATCATTTGATTGTAATAAAATAACAATTATTTTCACTAAATATCTCCCACTGTATTATTGTAGAACAGACCGCAAATTTGCAAATTCGCTCAACACAAATTCAGTTACATAACAACCAACAAATTAATAATTAAAAATAAATTTATCAGAACCCACGCTTCTCAGTGAACCGTATAGGCCACACAGGCAACGCAGATATCATTCTCAACCTTTGATAACTGGACAATATAGTAAGAATTATTATTCTGAGCCACCTTTGACTTTTTGGCATCAATTCGAACAATATATTATTATCGAATTACTATAATTATTATATTAGCTAATAGTACCAGAATTTTCCATCAGTCATGTCAAATGGCTCAGTATTTATCTTGTTTTGAATGCAGGGGGTACAGAGATAATTTGTCACTCCGATAAATTTAATTTCTTCTAATTGAAAGAATGGAATGAGTTTATTAATATCGTCGAATTTGCCGAATTGCATAAGCCAATTTTGAAGAGCTTGCTTTTAATTATTGAGAGAATGGAGAATGGATTTATCAACACCATCAAGTTTGTCAATTTGAATGAGTCATTTTATTCAGTTTCCATGTATAAAATGATAAGATGAATTCATTCATTTTATTAAATTGTAGTTGAATGATATATATGGAAAATATTGATGTGAAGAAATAGTCATGTTATATTATGTACTTTGTACTTGTAATATGTACTTCATGCTCTGTTCAATTAACAGATAATTTTCAGTCCAAAAAGAATAGAGATCTTTGAATTCCTTAGTCAAATTGATTTCGGTTTTAGTACAGATCCAAAAATAATAGAGAAATAAAATCGAATACAGTATTATTGAAACGAATTGATATTGTCAGTACGGTAGGTCAAACTCTAGATTACTAGAGATGAATGATGCTGTGACAACCGAAACTAGTATCGCAAATTGTTTTGATAAACTAGTGGTTTTCAAAATATCAAGTCGTTTTCATTTAATGGACACATATGGATAGACATCATGGATTAGTTTGAGTACAGAACGAAAATTATAAGGAAATAAAATACAATATAATACAGTATTATGAGAACGAATTGATATTGTCAGTAGGTCAAACTCTAGATTACTAGAGATAATAATGATGCTGTGACAACCTAAACTAGAATCTCAAACTGTTTTGATAAATTACTGGTTTTCACAATATCAAGTCGTTTTTATTTAATGGACTCATATGGATATTCAATCTTAGATATCTTCTACAATATCACCTTCACAACAACATGGAAAGATAAAGAAATAAAACATTTTACCAATCTTTCTAGTTTACTTAAAATAATTACTTGCTGTCATAGTTTATGGCCCGGTTGCACAAGAGCCGGTTAAATTTCAACCGTGATTAATTTTACGAAAATCAATCAGAGAAGGCCTTTTTGATAAGGCGGCTTCTCTGATTGGTTCTCGTGTAATTAATCACGATTAAAATTTAACCGGCTATTGTGCAACCGGCACTTCGAGTATATAAGCTAGTTCAGCATTAGACAAGCTTAAGAAATTAATGATTAAATATTTGTATTTGATATTTTTTATTTCAACTAAAGTCGACATTAAATTTATTATCAATTAGGTACAATAGAAAATTGGTTCAAAATAGTAGATTGGAAATAATATTATTTACTATTATTAGAAATGTTCCATTTCCAACATTATTAGATTCTAATTGAGTAGCGAATTAGGCGAAGATTTGGTCGTTGAAGCTATTTTCTCTTTCATCGAAGGTTTAGAACGAGAACATCCACTAGTGTGGTAGGAAGAGAAAAAATGAAAAAAAAATGATGAAATGAAAAGGCCTACAAAAAATAGATATTATTAAAAGGGATAAATAGGAAGAATGTTCCACGACAAGATGATGAAGTGAATAAGAAAAAACATGTAATGTCAGGTATTTTTAGGAGATTGTGTCAGGTAGGGTCGTCGTAGGGTGGAGCAGAAAGTTGAAAAATTATTATGACTGTGAAATGGGGGCTTCGATTTCGCATTTCAACAGGAATTCGGCTTTCGCACAACAGGGGTCTCTTCTCTATCTCATATTATTTTTTGGCCCTCTTTCTTGTATCTTCCTCTATCTTCCATCTTCCTTTGATAACATTTCTCTAATCTTCTATCATTCTTGACCAACACTCTCTTATTTTCTCTTTCACGTTTGCCCACTTTTCAACTTCTTTGTCTTCTATTTTCTTCTATTATTTGCTTTCCTTTTTCTCTACTTTTGGGCATTATATATTTTGTTGACCTCTGTTCTATTCGTTCCTAGTATGTGTTTTCTCCTACTGAAGTACTTACTCCTCAGCTCTACATGTCGCTACAACCCTTGGCCTCCCTCACAAAGCCTCTCCATCTCTCCTGATCCTTGACCTGCCTCTTCCAGTTGCGAACCCAAGCGTTCTCAAATATCCCGCTCCATATCATCTGTACATCTATTCCTTTTCTACTGAATATTTCAATATTTATTTAACAAAGTGTTTTCTCCTATTGGCTTAGTATTTGTGGTTCCCTCAGTTATTTTCTATCCTTCTCTTCTTTTTTACCCACATCCTTGTTGTAACAACTTTTCTCCTTTTTCATTTTTCCTGCTCTTTGGATGTATTATCTTCCTAACCTTCTTTTCTCCTCAGTATTTTTCATTCTGCTCATTTGTTTCTCAAATTGTCTTCCTTTCCATTCCTTTATTTCCTCTTTCTCATCTTCTCTTCATTTCTCTTCTATAGTGAGGTCCACGTTATAATGACAGTATTTGATCAACTTTGATTTTGCTATCCTTGTCTATCATTCGACAAAACCGTGGTACTAACCTTTTCTAGGTCCACAACGATGCCAATTATGTTTTCGACAGTGTAGAAATATAATTAATTAATGAAGAGAATCGGCATCGCTATTCTTCTATCTTTATCCACTGCCATTATAACGTGGACCTCACTATAGCCATGTTTTCCTTAATCTCAGCAATTTTCTAGTTTCTTATATCGTTTGTGTTGCTACATTCTCAAGTTATTTCTCTTCTGCTTCCTTCCTTTCTCGTTCATTTTATTTTGCTCTTTGTCCTTTATATAATTCTTATCTCCTATCTCCATTATACGCATCCATTTTTCTCGTTCTGGTTTCTTGATTCTGCACATTAGATTTAGTTTCTTCCTTCTACTCCTCTTCTCACTCCTCCTCCTCCTCTTTTTCCTCTTGCTCTACTTCCTTCTCATCATCCTTTTCCTCCTCCTCCTCCTCCTCCTCCTCCTCCTCCTCCTCCTCCTCCTCCTCCTCCTCCTCCTCCTCCTCCTCCTCCTCCTCCTCCTCCTCCTCCTCCTCCTCCTCCCCCTCCTTCTTCTCCTCCTCCTCCTCCTCCTCCTCCTCCCCCTCCTTCTTCTCCTCCTCCTCCTCCTCCTCCTCCTTCTCCTCCTCCTCCTTCTTCTCCTCCTCCTCCTCCTCCATATTTTTCTTCTTCTTCTTCCTTTCTTCCTTACTTTTTCTTCTTCTTCTTCCTTTCTTCCTTACTTCTTCTTCTTCTTCTTCTTCTTCTTCTTCTTCTTCTTCTTCTTCTTCTTCTTCTTCTTCTCCCCTCCTCTTCTTTTTCTCATTCTTTGTCTTTGTATCACCTTCATCTCTTTCGTCCTCTTCCATTCCTGCTCTTTCTTCTTCCATCATCTCACCACCACCCTTCACCATGCTATTTCATTTTCTATGTTTTTCTCCACCCTTTTCAGCCTCAGCTTTCTCTTTATTACAGGAGTACTAGAACACGAATATTAGACTACGACCCACGGATTATTTTTCACAAACAATACTCCTAAGTTGTCCTCCTTTTCTTCCTCTTCATGATCGTCTTCCTTTTCATGATCTTCTTCCTCTTCATGATCATTTTCCTCTTCATGATCTTCTTCCACTCCATGATGATCTTCTTCCTCTTTATGTTTTTCTTCCTCTTCAGGATCTTCTTTCTCTTCATGATCTTCTTCCACTTCATGATCTTCTTCCTCTTCATGTTTTTCTTCCTCTTCATGATATTTTTTCTCTTCATGATCTTCTTCCACTTCATGATCTTCTTCCTCTTCATGTTTTTCTTCCTCTTCATGATATTTTTCCTCTTCATGATCTTCTTCCACTTCATGATCTTCTTCCTCTTCATGTTTTTCTTCCTCTTCATGATATTTTTTCTCTTCATGATCTTCTTCCCACTTCATGATCTTCTTCCACTTCATGATCTTCCACTTCATGATCTTCTTCCTCTTCATGTTTTTCTTCCTCTTCATGATATTTTTTCTCTTCATGATCTTCTTCCTCCTCATGAACTTCTCTCATTCCTTCCATCTCATCTTCCCCTTCATCTTCCTAATCGAAGTTCTTTTGTCTTTCTCCTCTCTTTTCAGCTTCTGCTTTCTCCTTCTCGCTCAGATAGCTGTTGGGTGGACAACTTATAACCCATACGCTAAGTTGTCCTCCAGGTAGGTCCACACAGTGACCTTCCAGTGTCCTTGGTGAGGCAGCCACGTTGGAGAGGAGAAGCTGGTTTTCATCTCAAAATAGACCTGACCTCTTTTTGTTGACAGACTCTGTTATGTACTGGAATGCTGTTCCGAATTATGATACATAAACATATTCCATTGTCTTAAAGTCTAGAAACATTTTAGGAGATTGGGTGGGGCTTGAAGAGACATTAATTGTCAATTTTTGGAATGGATATTCATTGATTTATTTTATTTATTCATAATTTTTACAAAGTAGCACTGATTGGGAGAGAAAAACTAAGGATTGTACCATTTTTCTCCCAAATTTAGATAACATTTTAAAAGTCGAAGATAGGGTTATGGTTTCACTTTTCTAAAATTTAGTCCATTTTCACTAGAAAAACAACGAAAACTAAGAATTTTAAATTTTGATGGTTAAAATTTTGATTGGTAGAACATTGCACGTTACTACGCTGTAACGTTTTTATTTTCCATATAAATGAATTTGACTGTTTAAGACAATAGAGTTGTCGATAAATGCAATAAAAAATACTAAATTTACAATAAATTGTGTGTCATAATCTCCATAATTGAGTTTCAATATTCAAATGAGCAATCTTTGAATCAATGAGCTCCAATTGGAAATTGAGATTGAAGATTGAAGATTGTCATGATTACAAGATTATTGATGATTGACATAATTGAAGATTGAAGATTACATAATTGAAGATTGTCTTAAAAATATGAAGAGTCTAGTTGAGAAGATGGAAATTTTAGAGAAATACAGGTTTCTCATATTAGAAATTTCAGTGTAGAAAATTCATAGATTTAAAGATTGTTCACGTGGATACTGATACACTGGAGACCCCCTGGGATGAAGAGCTCGCTCATGAACTGTTGTATTGATTTCTGAGATCCGCAACTTTTCTAATATTTTTATAATACAGAGTTGGTGAGAATTGTTATGAAAACAGCTAAATACGTCTTTTGTATGAAATTACAGTAGTAGGTTCCATGGGAATCCTATTTCAACTGAAAAAAAAACTTTTTGACGCTTCAAAACTTTTGTCCGCCATCTTGGATCCGTCATATGGATCCAACTTCATTTCGAATCCAGCTTCATTTTGAATCCAACTTCATTTTTTCAAATGAGAAGGTGGTAATGTGATACATGATTTCGATACAGAAATTCAAAGGAAAATTAATGGCGAAACCAGCACATCGATATCTCAAACCGTCTCAATGATCTCAAAATTTAAGGGGCGGTAATCTGTTGAAGCTTCATCGGTTTATGTAGATACAATACAATTATTATACTATCGTAATCCAAACTGCATTCCATCTTTTTGTCATTGAATAAATTCTTCAGCTCATACTTAATTTATTGAATGCTTAGCTATTCCATATTGTTGGTTATTGATGATGTTAATAATAATATTATTAGAGGAAGCCAGTATAATCATACTCGAATTCTTCAATCCAAATCAGTAGAGAAATCTGATTGTCTTGAATATTATCTTATAGATTGCCTTGAAAATATGGCGAGATTTTGTCAGATGTGGAATTGTTTTAAATCTGAACAATCTAATATAAGTTAACCTCATAAAGTTTAAAAAAATAAAAAATTTTCTCAACTCACCAAAGTAGCAAATTTTGTAAAATCAGTATAAGGGCAAGTTTGACAATATGATTTTGAAAGTTGTAATAAGGCTAGGCACACACCAGTTAGTCAAGACAAGACAAGTCATGATCAGACACAATACTTGACATTGTTGCTTGTGACGCAACCCACACTGATTAGTCATTGCAATTAGACAGGTCTTCATAAGCAACTATGTGAAGCTGGGCACATACCAGTTAGTCAAGACAAGACAAGACATGATCAGACACGTTAAGTCACAATACTTCACATAGTTGCTTATGAAGACCTGTCTAATTGCAATGACTAATCAGTGTGTGTTGCGTCATAAGCAACTAAACGTGTCTGATTATGTCTTGTCTTGTCTTGACTAACTGGTATGTGCCCAGCTTCACATAGTTGCTTATGAAGACCTGTCTAATTGCAATGACCAATCAGTGTGGGTTGCGTCACAAGATCCAATGTGAAGTATTGTGTCTGATCATGTCTTGTCTTGTCTTGACTAACTGGTGTGTGCCTAGCCTAAGGGTTTCAGCATAATGAGTGTACCTTAAACACACTTAATATTTGAAAGTTACAGTAATACAGATTACAATACAACTTTAATTTTTAACTACATAAATCAAAACTCAACAATACGCAGTACTGCAGGTGTACAGGATATTGAAACCGTTTTAAATGCTACCATAGCCAGACTCACTCTAACCTGTCAGCGTTCATTGTACCTTAAGCATCAATGCTTCCCATTTGCACAATGCTGACAGTTGCAAATGAATCTCACTATCAGTGCAATCATAAATTTATAACTATTTATTTCGAGACGTTCAATTAGAGCAATTACTGCCATTAAAATAGTCTGCAAACACGAACCTCCTGTGATGGCTCATTTGAACGCGATTTTTTTTCGAGTACTGCCATAGTTGGCTTGACTTTGAACTGTTAGTATTGGTGGAATGGGAAGCATCAATGTTATTCTCAAAGTATTGTGTCAGTTCAACGTGAATCTGAATGTAGTGGCGGTGGGGGGACTATATATACGTATTGTGTCGCAGTGGTTAGGGCAACAAAAGTCAAGAGTAAAAAATGGAGCCTACCAATTTGGATTTGTCATAACATAAAATATTAATAAATTATAATATTCAAGGGGGGTGGGGGAGTGAAGAAACGGAAGGAGAAGAATGAGTAACACAGCGAATTCGGGGAATCGGTAAGTTTGGAGGTGAGTACAGAGATAATAGATTTATGAGTAGAAGAAGTTTCGGGAAATGTGTGAGAATGAATTTAATATCAATTCAATTTAATTCATTTAACAAATACAGAAAAATAACACAAACTTGTTACAGTTGGACAAAAACAATAATAATTATTCCAAATAGCTTAATCAACTATCCTATTCTTTTACGGCTGGTGGTGGAGGCTACTAGCATAAGAGAAACACTTATAGTCGCTAGTAGGACTACAAACTTTTTAACTGTTTCTTATTCTCACGCTAATCATTTCAAATGAGGGGAATTTCATGTAGAAGGGTAGAGATTGGAAGGACAAGATGACAAAGGGTAGAGGAAAGGAGAGAAATTGCCAAATCAAATAAGAAGAAGAGCAAAGAGAACTTGGCAAAGAGAAGAAGAGAGATGAGAATAAAGAAAGTCAGAGGAGGGGATTGGAGGTGGTTTTAAGGTGAATAAACTAGAGTGAAAAGGATGGAAAAGGAAGAGAATTAGAAGGTAAGCCTAAAAATAAGGAATAGGAGTGAGCGTCAAAAACTCCCTCTCAGTAGAATGGAAGGAAGATGAAGATTCCTAGTTCCGGGAGAAAAGAGAATGCGCTAAATACTATATCTGGCAAGAAAAAGATATGAAACAAGAATAATCACATACAGGGGAAAAAACTATGACAAAAGAAGGAGGAGGAGGAGGAGGATGATGATGATGATGATGAGTAGAAGAAGAAGAAAGAAGAAGAAGGAAAATAATGAGTTGGGGGGGTGAAAGGAAGAGGAGAATGAGGAAGACGAGCAAATGATTTGATTTTAATCTTCTGAAGAGAAAGAAAAGGGATAAGAGGGCAAGGAGGAGGTGAAGAAGGAGAAGGATGAAGTGAAAAGTGGAAGAATGAGAGTGATGAGAAGGATGAAGAGGATGAGTAGGAGGAGGAGGAGAAGAAGGAGGATGAACAGGATTAGGAAAACAGGAAAACAAATGAGAAAAAGAGGGTTGACGGTACAAGAATGTCAGGGAAAGGAGCAAAATCCGAAATACGGATGACGAAGGAAAACAATAAAAGAAAACGAGAGAGAATAAACGAATGAGTAGGAGGAAGAATGACGCGAGGTGTGCGCCTACGCGCGTGTGTGAGTGAGCTGGTGAGAAATTTCGGAGAGCAATGAACTGAGTTGAGTTGAAGATGTGTGTGAGAGACAAAGAACAAGTGAGAAAGAGTGAGTGGGAGGGGGAGAGAAGAGACTCAAACCGATAAAGTATGTGAGAAAGAAAATAATGACCCGGCAAGTAGCAACTTGTTGGGCGCGGTGTCTTGCTTCAGAGGAGCAGACGAAAAAGCCAAAAAGGTGTAGAAGAGAGAAGAACCAATAAGGAGGAGAATGGGAAGAAGAGAGAAGAGTGAAGATGGGCGAAGAAAAAGAAAGAAGAAAAACTGAAGATGCAAGAGAACCGCCCACTCTTACAATGTTCACACTATCGACTATCGATATCGTATCTACAACGTGAGGGTGGCATTTTGTATTATTTTTCATTGACTTTCGATACATTTTTATTGCTCAAATCGATTCTGTTCTATTTTCCTTTGATTTTCGATTCATTTCAACCATTTTTGTCGTTTCTTTCTCTTTTCTGCTCTATAATTTTCTATTGTATGATCGACAATCCATTTTATACATTTCTTTGAGGTCGCTTTAGTTGTCAAAAATGATCTTTTCATCCGTGATTTGTTCTCAATATTGTCTTTTGCTCTCGCACTTTCCTCAGAGCATCTCGCTTTCCTAGTGTTTTATTTTTTGTTTATATATCCTATCATACTTTTTCAAGCATTCTTCATCCAAGCGAAATGGCACTCACTGAATGACTGGCTGACTCACTCGCAGAACTAAAAATCTACCGGACCAAAAACGTTCAAATTTGGTAGGTATGTTCAGTTGGTCCTTTAGAGGCGCACTAAGAAATCTTTTGGCGATATTTTAACTCTAAGGATTTTAACTTTAAGTTTTTAAGGGTTTAAAGTTCTTTTAGCATGTATATTCTTCTTATTCCAATATCTTAAAATTATAATTGAAATGTCCATACCATATGTTAATATAGAATTATAATAAATAGAGAGTACCTCTTCGAAACAGTTGTTCTGGTAACTAAATTGAAACTTTTGTCAGGTTGGCATTAAGTTGAGTTGACTTTGTTAGGTTGGCACCAAGTTGTAGATTGAAATGCATTTATCCAGGATCTCCTAAATACCAATATTTATCCAGTTAGCCCAAATTAGCGTTTTCTCAGCTTTTCTGCGTTTCCTCACCTTTTTCAATAATTGATGGAAATATATTTTAAAAAATTCAGTACACAGGTTTAGCTGAGGTGGAAGAATTTTGTTCGCCAAAGATACGCCGATATAGTAACAGGTGTTTTTCGAGATGAAATTGACATAATACGTTCAAATTCGGTACAGAGGTTCCGCTGAGGTCTACATGCAGGCGAGCGAAGCGAGCCGCTGACCTCATTTTTGGACGATCCAGAGGCGGAGCCCCCTGGCTAGACGGATATGGCGAGCGAAGCGAGCCTGACGGCTAGTCAAATATAATTGGATATACACTTCTTTGGAGATTCAGAGCTTTGCTAGTTAGCTACTTTACCCTGATCCTCTTACAAAAATGTATTGTGTTAAAAATTGCCATAAATTTTTAAAACAAATTCCAAATTCATATGTATACATATATATCTATTCATAATTCCATATATTGCAAAATGTATTGTTTAAAAAAATGCCATAAATTTTTAAAACGAATTCCAAATTCATATGTATACATATATATGTATCATATATTCATATATTGCAAAATGTATTGTTTAAAAAAATGCCATAAATTTTTAAAACAAATTCCAAATTCATATGTATACATATATATGTATCATATATTCATATATTGCAAAATGTATTGTTTAAAAAAAAGCCATAAATTTTTAAAACGAATTCCAAATTCATATGTATACATATATATCTATTCATAATTTCATATATTGCAAAATGTATTGTTTAAAAAAATGCCATAAATTTTTAAAACAAATTCCAATTCATATGTATACATATATATCTATTCATAATTTCATATATTGCAAAATGTATTGTTTAAAAAAATGCCATAAATTTTTAAAACGAATTCCAAATTCATATGTATACATATATATGTATCATATATCATATATTGCAAAATGTATTGTTAAAAAAATGCCATAAATTTTTAAAACGAATTCCAAATTCATATGTATACATATATATGTATCATATATTCATATATTGCAAAATGTATTGTGTTAAAAATTGCCATAAATTTTTAAAACAAATTCCAATTCATATGTATACATATATATCTATTCATAATTCCATATATTGCAAAAGTATTGTTTAAAAAAAAGCCATAAATTTTTAAAACAAATTCCAAATTCATATGTATACATATATATCTATTCATAATTTCATATATTGCAAAATGTATTGTGTTAAAAATTGCCATAAATTTTTAAAACGAATTCCAAATTCATATGTATACATATATATCTATTCATAATTTCATATATTGCAAAATGTATTGTTTAAAAAAATGCCATAAATTTTTAAAACAAATTCCAAATTCATATGTATACATATATATGTATTCATATATTCATATATTGCAAAATGTATTGTTAAAAAAATGCCATAAATTTTTAAAACAAATTCCAATTCATATGTATACATATATATCTATTCATAATTCCATATATTGCAAAATGTATTGTTTAAAAAAAAGCCATAAATTTTTAAAACAAATTCCAAATCATATGTATACATATATATGTATCATATATTCATATATTGCAAAATGTATTGTGTTAAAAATTGCCATAAATTTTTAAAACAAATTCCAAATTCATATGTATACATATATATGTATTCATATATTCATATATTGCAAAATGTATTGTTTAAAAAAATGCCATAAATTTTTAAAACAAATTCCAATTCATATGTATACATATATATCTATTCATAATTCCATATATTGCAAAATGTATTGTTTAAAAAAATGCCATAAATTTTTAAAACGAATTCCAAATTCATATGTATACATATATATCTATTCATAATTCCATATATTGCAAAATGTATTGTTTAAAAAAATGCCATAAATTTTTAAAACGAATTCCAAATTCATATGTATACATATATATGTATTCATATATTATATATTGATATTAGATTTGTGAAATGAGTTTAAGTTTTCACTTCATCAACTTTAGTCCAATTTCTCTTTGCAGAAATTGAAAACTGACTATAAATGTAACTGATACATTGGCAATGAAGACAGTTAGTTCATGATGTTTCATCAGTAAATGTTATCTATATCATTATATTATAGATTTTATAATGTGATTATAGTACAGCAAGAAGTAAATTAAAAAACCAACCATTGTGTAGGCTACTTTCTCCCCCCTCAATTTTCTAATGAATAGCTGTTGTAAATTGTAATCATCTTATTGATTTTTCGTAGTAGTTTTTTGTAGACGAATTCTTCCAGTGTTGTTTGCGATTCGTAGCGTTCTTGTACCAGACGTTGATTGATGATACAGAGATAACTTTACTGCAGACAGAGAGATTGAGAGAGAGATAGTGAGTGACAGGGTGAGAGTTAGCTGTTAAGAGAAAGAAGAATTGAGAGAGAATGAGCAAGCTGGAATACGGTTGTGAGATAAAAGAGAAAGGAGAAAAGACAAATTGATTAGCTGCTTTTAGATGTTGCCGATTTGATACAAAAACAAAAATGAATTTTATGTTCAAATTTCATTTTGCTCTTCTATATTTGAAATTAATTTTTAATTTGTTTCATTTTATCTTATTCACATTCCATACTAGATCCATAATATAAATAAAAATATGAATATGAGTACCCCTTTTAAAATGATTCAGTCACAACGTGTTTCGGTTATATGATGCCATTATAAAGTGATAGGAAAATAATTTATTTATATTTATATATTTATTTCCTATCACTTGATGATGGCATCATATAGCTGAAACATTTTGTGACTAAATAATTTTAAAAAGGGTACTCAGATTTATATTTTTATTTATATTAAAATAAAGTAGCCCTGTAGAAAAAAAGACAATTATTATATCCTTGATATATTCCATACTCAGTCATTTATGCTAGTCATGTATGCCAAATTTACACCATGCTAGTTGTGATACTGAAGATGTGGAAAACTGATGCTAGTTTTACCAGTATGTGCTAGGTACTGTAGTACCTTGTGAATCCTATTAGCATAATTCAGTACAGTGGAGAAGGTAAATCATGTGACATTATTAATAACTTGTATTTCTCATTGAACTCATGAATAATATATTTGAATCAGTGGCGCCAACTTAATTAAAAATTGTTTTCCACACAAAATATTTTTTCTTGCCTCCTTTCACGGATTCACAATGCTAATAGATAGTCAAATCAACTGTTGCTAGTTCAGTGCCTCTATTTTCTATTTTATTTTTTACTGCAGATTGTGCCCACATGAGTTTCACTCTACAAATGGATAGGCTAGTTAACTAGCGCTATTCGACTGCCGCCAGTACAATCTACAACCTGTTTACGTTTTTGGATATTATCAAAGCGTTTGATTACCTCGTGCAGGCCGATGCGAACCAATTCTTGGCCCGAGAACAACTGAACTGTGGTGGGAGGGCCGAGTCTAGTGTTGTTCAACAAAAAAACTCCAAACTACAGACTATGAAGAGTCCGTCTGAGTTCAATAATAGATCTGGCAAGGTGTTACACAGGGTTCAACTCTGGGACCACTACTATTTCCATTATATATTATTCCACCACACACAATCGACCATTATCTCGGTCTCTCTCTCGGTCTCTTCTTGGCACCATTACTATTACAACTACTACCACTACTATAAATACACACGTAGTACTCGCTCACGGACCCCTCTTCATCTCTCCACCATTTTTTTCTTCTTTATCTTCTTTTTTAACGACTCATTCGTAGTAATACGCTACGCACATTCCTCGGGAGCAGCCGACCGCATCTTGATGTAGTCTGTTGTAGTACAATGGCCCATCACGATTAAGCCCTCTCACCCTCTCTTCCTTCTCAATCTTTCTCACTCACACTGTCACTCGCTCTCATACCCTCTCTTACTCTCACACACACTCATTCTCTCACACCCTCTTTTGCTTCTATTCAATCCTCTCTCTTCCTTGCGCTATCAAATATCTGTTTTTTCTCTCTCTATCTCACCATCATTAAAAAGTTCTTACTTTTTTGTAGCTCGTTTTTCCACCTCATACCTCGTGGGTCTTCTTTCTTTGCCTTCTACACAGTCTTCAACTAGTTATCCCTCAACATTCCTTATCACTTCTTTTCTTTGTTCTTCTTGTGAATTCTCTCTATCTATTCTATTTTCTCTCATTATTTTACCCATTTCTCCTACTTTCATATTCTAGCTAAATAAATTCCAATTCTAATATTGTTCTTTGCTGCTGCTTCTTATTCTCTCCTATTTAGTTCCCTTTTCCTCCTAGATTTTTTCCCTCCTGCCTTTTTTCTCATATTCTCTCTTTCTCTTCCTCTTCTTCTTCTTCTTCTTCTTCTTCTCCTTCTTCTTCTTCTTCTTCTCCTTCTTCTTCTTCTTCTCCTCCTCCTTCTTCTTCTTCTTCTTCTCCTTCTCTTCTTCTTCTTCTTCTTCTTCTTCTTCTTCCTCTTCTTCTTCTTCTTTCTTCTTCTTCTTCTTCTTCTTCTTCTTCTTCTTCTTCTTCTTCTTCTTCTTCTTCTTCTCTTCTTCTTCTTCTTCTTCTCCTCCTCCTTCTTCTTCTTCTTCTTCTCCTTCTCTTCTTCTTCTTCTTCTTCTTCTTCTTCTTCTTCTTCTTCTTCTTCTTCTTCTTCTTCTTCTTCTTCTTCTCTTCTTCTTCTTCTTCTTCTTCTTCTTCTTCTTCTCTTCTTCTTCTTCTTCTTCTACTTCTTCTTCTTCTTCTTCTCTTCTTCTTCTTCTTATTCTTCTTTTTCCTCTTCTTCCTATTCCGGTTTCATATTACTTCCAATTTTATAGAATGAAATCTATAAAAATATCTAATAAAATATCTCAACAAAAAAAAACTTTGGTGCAATAACACATGAACATCATCAACTAACTTGATCATTATCATTAGACCTTACACATAAAAAGTATTCCACAAAAAACATTTTCATCATTTTATATGACAACAACAGACACTATCTTCTCTCCTCGAAACACCTCAAATTAGCTCCATAAATCCCAAAATTCTATAACAACATAACAACAAAATGTTACATCTCCAAAATGAAACCATATTCTGTCCCAAAGACCAATCAGTTGAGTCTTGTTAACTCAGGAGCTAGCTAGCTCATTAAAATGTTTAGAATGTCTAGCTTTGTTTAGAATGAATATTTCGTCTCAGTTGAGTCTTGTTGTACTGTGATTCACTCTTTACTGTCAGAGCTATGAATATTATAACGACATTGTTCCCTAGTTAACAAAAAATACCAGTTCTAGAGGAATCTCTCCTGAACTTGCTTCAAGATATGACGTCATAGGTCATACTGAACTGCAATGTGACCAATGATGAGGTCATACTCATACAAGTGCGCATTCATAATTCGAGTCATGTGATGCACATTTGGAGAGTACATAGAATTTCAATTTGAACTACCATGTTCTATCATCTATTACGCTTGATATTTGCAACATAAACGAAAACTAATCCATCAAACCCGGTCCAGTCAGAACCCGGGTTTAGTTGGACGGCAGGTCAACTATTTTTAGCACAGTCAGCATTAATTTCGACTTGGAAACGTGTCAAACTTCTACAGCATATTGTTTGATGAACATAATGCGAGTGAAATGTCAACTATCAATCAGGCCATGAATGTTACCTGCGAACATTCTAAATAGCGCATACGATAATTAAAAACAAGTACTGCTATTGAATATTGTTGGTCAATTCATGCGTACTCCATGAATTCTAGCATGAGCTTGCACTCTAAACTCCATGAAGATTCATGCTTCATAGAGATAAGGAAAGTACTGACTTCTCTCTGTTTGGTAGAGAGTTAGTGGGGAGGATATTTTTAATATTCTTTCCGAAAAATGGACATTGATATGTCCAAAGCTCCGCCAATTTATGTAGATGCATAACAATATAATTATCCATAGTTATTATATTACAAATTACTTTTTCATATCATATACTTTCAATAATTATTTTCTTAGTCTATATTATGTAAATTCATCTATAATTTTGCTGTATTGGAAGCTATTGTATATAAGTGTATAAGCCAGTATATATTGTAATCTACATAAATAAAGTACTCAATCAATAACCTCATTTTCAAGATCTACACAGAGCCACACAGTGCGAGAGTATAGTATGTAATACATGAAAACATGTATGGTCTATACTATGTGGATCCACATAGCAAGATCTTATACTATTCTGTCTTACACATAAAGAAGAATGGGTATCTATAGTGAGGTCCACGTTATAATGGCTGTGGTATTGCTATCCTTGTCTGGCATTCAACAAAGCGGATAGCGCTATCTTTTTCTTGCTTTGCTCTCTTGCCAGATCATATTTAACAATGTAGAGTTGATAATCAATCAACAAAATATTTCATCTTAATTATGAAAATTCATTATGAAATTATTAAAAAAAATAATTTCTTGTTTAATGAAATATAATTGATTATTTTAGAACCTTTTATTAGAATGAATAGTTACCATTACATCAATAAACCTTTATCAGCTATCGTCTATAGAAGGCATTGACAAGGCAGAGGATCGGCAACGTTGTTCTCCTATCTTTCTCCACTGTCATTATAACGTGGACCTCACTAAAGTACGTCTTTGAGATACTGTACAAGTAAATTTATGTCCTTTTCGGAACTTGTTGCCTGTAGTGTCTCATTGAACAGTAAGTTATAATCATACATATTTGACCAAATTTCATCATAGATTATACCCGTGTTACGACAGTATAGTTATTTGTGCAACTAGTGCCCAAAGTGACAGTTTGCTGCACCGAAAGAAACGTTTACGCCCGAGCCGTAGGCGAGGGCGGAATGGTTTCTTGAGTGCAGCAGAGGAACTTTGCGCACGTATTTCACATTAAGTTTTTCCTACAGTTACCATTGAATATTAAAAGTGGGTAATTATGGGTAAAACTGGCTGAAATGCATCAAATGTTTTTCTGTGTAATTTTATTATTGATAAAAACCTTAATCCTAAAATCCTAAAGTCCTCATTGTCCTTGGTTATAATATATAATGAATAATAATTAGCGCGTTGTGCTTCGTTGCACCTCTGCTCACTATAGCAGCCACAGCAGTCACTGTTACCAACTTCATTTTGATTTTGCTGCACTGTTGCTCCATATAACCTACTAAGTATTTTGCGTTGCCATGTTGCAAATCTGGAGTGCAGAAAAATTTTTCCCGCACTAGAGAAAAAAAGTGATTCTTTGCGTTCTGTAATCAGTGCAGCAATGGCCACTTTTCAACGTAACTGTAGGAAAAGTTATTATCATACATATTTGACCAAATTTCATCATAGATTATACCCGTGTTACGACAGTAAAATATTTATGAATGATCAACGATACCCGTGATGACGTTGCACCCTTCAGTCTGTTAGCACTACCTGGTCATTGGCGTAGATAGCTGTTTGACATTAGGGGGGACTGGGCGTACCGGGGGGTCTGGGGGGTGCCCCCCAGTTAAGATTTTTTGAAAAATAGCTTATCGAAATGATGGTTTTTAAGGCATATTTCACTTCAAATCCGGTTTAAATCCTCTTATTTGGCAGTGGTAAATTAGTGGGTAAATAACTTGAATAAAATTCTGAGTTAATGGTTTTTTTACTAAATGAAAATTATTTACAAAAAAATTACAGCATTATAAAACAGCATTAGTTGTATTGTTTGTTTTGATTACCAACCAAAGCCGTAGTGCTAAATAACCATAAGAAATATCTCCATACAGGGCTGTAATTTTTACTCAACAGCTAAAACTGTGTTAAAAAGATCAATATAAATTCTCATGAGTAATTACATTTTTGAAAACAAAATCTTGATTCTTTCTGATTGTAACTTTTTTATCTGTCCTTGTATGAAAAGAGTTTCGGATGCAAAATACTTAGGTAACAATCGTAACATAATAGATGAGTGTGTTAGTGTGTGTTCGTGCATAATAAGGATAATATAGATTCTACTAGAATACTTTGTGCACTGGTCACTCTTGTCATACATACAAACGACACTATTTATAAGTATTTCGTAAAAGGCAAGTTTATTCCCAATTTACAAATAAACTAATAAAAATGTGTTATCATAATTAAAAACTGCAATAATTTTTTCCGGGGGACATATCCTATACCATGAAATATTGTGGGGGACGCGTCCCCCGTGTCCCCCCCATGATCTACGCCCATGCCTGGTCGTGGGTTCGACTCCCACTTATAGGCATGGACGTTTGAACATCTCATCAAATCACCCTCGCACTTTCCATAACCCATGCACAAGTAAAACGCTTTTGTGGGCTCAATCTGCAAAAGGAAAATAAATGAAAATGAAAAGCATATAAGATCATATTCATGAGCAGATAATTATCATGATCATAGACTACGTGTGCAATGGAAAAAGAACATAAAGATGAAAAAACATTTATGATCATATTCATCACCAGATAATATACTCCCATATGCGGTCATGCTCGAAAGAGCTTGCATATGTGTAATGTTACTTACTTTATGTATGTAATATTGTAATAAATAAATAAATATATTATGAGTGTAGTTCTGAGTGTGTAATGGAGAACTTATTCAGTTTTTCGACATTGTAAATGTGTGATTTCTTCTTCAGTATATGATTAAACTATTATTGGATGAGGACGTAATTAATGTCCATTAACTCAAACTTGTTTGGTTATTAGTGGGCAATCCGGAAATGTTAATAGTGGAGATTTTTGTAATAGTTCTTGGTTACATTTTATTGATAACAATCAGTTTGAAATAAATTGATTGAGAAATTCACTTATTTTTTTAGTTACATCGACAACAAAGTTTGCTTTGTACCTCCATCTCACATTGACAGTCATTGGAAGAGCTTAGTGAAATATTCAATTTCACATGGTAGCTAGTTCACATCGGATTTCAAGCCTACAAATCTCTCACATTAGTTTATAAAGAGAACTTCACGATCTCAAACTTCACATCCTTTATTAGTTCTTACATGGTTAAAATGATCGATCTGTTTTACAATTGATAATTTCCATTGAAGAACTTGATCATTCTCAGTTTAAAATTTGTTTTCCGTTAGATTTATCACCTTTGAATCTTCAATTCTTTGAAAAATTTGTGTTCAAACTAAGTCACAAGTTCACATCGAGCTCTATATCCAAAAATCTGTACTGCACTTCAATAGAAGCTCCAAACAACAAACTTCAAATCCCAAATTAAATATCCATTCCAGTCTCGACAACCAACATTTTCAGTCTCAGCCCACTATTTACGTTACAACCCTAATTTCAGTATTCAAATAAGAACAACAAGCCGCAGGAAATTCAATTACAACTTTGAAATTAAATTACAACTCTTCAACAACCAGTTAATAGGTTTGAGTATACAATTTACTCTGGATGTTAGTGATTAACTGGGTTATTGAGGAATTAAATTTTAGTGATTTTCTATGAGGTGCGTGTGGTTGTTGTATGGAAATCAGTGTAATATACTATGTTTATAGTTTACATAGTTATACTGATGTCGAACATAGACTACAGTACATCCACTAAAAATAACACTAACTATAGAGTAAGTTCACATTTACCGTTGTGGGAGTATATTTTTGGGAGAGGTATCTAGGCGGGATTATACTGAATTTCCCACACTATAACCGGGTATACAGAAAGAACAATAATGCAAGTATAGTACATTACATTTTGTATAATGATTATGCATGATTGTACATTGTTGTCATGACTCAAACATGCAGATGTGGTAATAATAAGTGGTTCGTGCCTAAAATAGTAGACAAATAATTTATTCCAAGAATTTGGCATTTGTCATAGACTCTTTCTAATTTGATTGAAGGTTTATTTCATGGAAATTAGAATAGTATTCTATGAACATTGGTTTATTCTGTAACTGAGTAACGATTAGTAGAACAATTTGTTACCAAAATAGTTGCTACATTGTACATTTTATGCAGATTGTAGAATCTAGATACGGGAATACACTCTAACCGAAACATGGTCAGAACTGACCTAAGCCGAAACATCCGGTCTCACAGACCGGGTCTTGCTTAAAGTGTTATATTTGATATATTTTCTACTAAATATGAATTTAAATATTTTTCATTGGTAAATTTTAAATTAGAGTAAAGTATAATGTATATTTCAGTTGCAAATTAAGTGATGGAAGAAATAGAAAAAAATTTGGAAACATTGATAATGTAATAAATGTATAATGTTGGATGTAAGAAAACACACAATACAAAATTCCGTGTAAGATATACTATCAGTTACTACTCAGAACAATAATCATGAAGAAATATTTTATCAATAGTCTATAGGCTTTATAGCAAAACTGAAAGGTAATCATTGAAAATAATAATGTTTTTCATTGTTATCAAGAAACTTGTTTGAGCAAACGCTTTCAGCCTCCAGTTATTTAATAAGCAAGAAAAGTTCACAAATAACTATAGTGGTCGGAATCATCTATTCCATCAAATGAATTTTTATTCTGACACTTCATTGTGAAGCATCCTATTGATACAAGTTCCAAAGGCTGGGGCTTGTATGGTTGATAACTCATTCATTGTCATCAATTTTCCTAGACCAACGTTTTCTAAATTACAAAAATTAGTTTTTCAAA
Source organism: Nilaparvata lugens (assembly GCF_014356525.2). NCBI lineage: Eukaryota > Metazoa > Arthropoda > Insecta > Hemiptera > Delphacidae > Nilaparvata > Nilaparvata lugens. Next base: position 63,730,824 of record NC_052508.1, on the reverse strand, counting down.
TAAAACATGTCAATAAAATACTGGAATAATGAAGAGAAAACCATAAGAAAAAAATTGAATGCTCAAAATATCTGTTAGTCGAAACATCCGGTATTCTAGACCGGTAAAAAATAAACGTTATCCGAAAGATCCGGTATCTGAGACCGATACGTTTTCAATAGATTGATGTTTACTTGATAACCATGAGTCGGGGACTGACGAGCATTGTTGGAGAATGTTGAGGAATAGTGGGTGGTGAAGGTATTAGAGCGGGCAGCAATTTTTTATTCACAATTTTGCCACTATAGAAAAAATAATTTTACCTCTGGTCTCACAGACCGGTGTTTCGGTTAAAGTGTTAAATCGGATATGAAAGGTACCATGATAATGTGATTGATAAAGATATTTATGATTTAAGCTCTGATCAATTTTCAATCTATGGTTGGCATATCTACTTTTTATAACTAATGAACCATTAATGTAAGACCATTGCGGAAATGTTTACTGCTGGTCATGAAGTTGAAAAGTTTATTACAATTTTATTATTTCTCTGAGTATAGTAAGTTATGTTAGTTGCGTCTATAAACTTTCTTCAAAGGATTTTAGTTTATAGTGTGGTAGGTAATAATTATTGTCATCCCATAATGAGTAAGTTGTATTGAAATTGTCTCAATCACTCATAAATTGAAAATCCAAAATTTCGCTTCTTACACTATCATCAATCAGTAGTACATTGAAATCTTGAATAGAAAGCAGCAGAGTATAAATGGAGCCATTCTGATTGGTAGTTGGTAAGTTAGCTGACGAATCAAGGGCTAACCTGTTATTGGCTGGCACAAGACACGCCCATTGTGGGCAGAGCATTCATTCATACTAAAACTAAAATGCCCACAACAATAAATTTATCAATTGCAGAAAATTTAAAAAAGTATGGATTGATAGATTGAGAAAAAGTTTATTCATAAATTAATTTAAGAAACAAAACAATACGAGCTAATACAACATTGATAGTCAAAGTCGGAGTACAAATCCAATGTATAAACACAAAAGATTATGCCCTACAAGTTATTTGAGAGATTGGTGATGATTAAGGAACCATAACTTGTTTGTCAAACTGTTTAAAGATTGGTTACAGGCCGGTTGCTCGAATGTCTGTTGAATTTTAATTATGATGCCAAGAGAATAATCATAGAAGGCTTTTTGAAAAGAAGGCTTTTCTGATTAGTTTACGTGGCATTTGATCAAGGTTAAAATTAACAGCATTTTGTGCAACCGGGACTTTATGGCCTATACTCGATTACAGAGGCTATAACTATAGTTACTGTATATTCAATATCTATATCAGGATATCCACCACACATCTCCCCCACTACAATAACATGGGATGAGATTGAAATTTGATGACAAAGTGATATTTCGTTGTGAAATTGATTTTGGTGGGTCCCAGTCTAAAACGTTCCAAGATAGTTTCCATTGTATTTCTCCAGCTCCCCAGAAAACTCCAAACTGACCATTCGAATAGAAATTTTGACATGAGCCCATTTTTCTATCCATTCTCCGACACCTGTTCTCTAAAAGCTATGCAGAAGCAGTCGGCATAGTGGAAATGGAACGATAGATGTGTAAGAAGGCGGGAATTAGCAAGAAGAAAAAAGCCGAAGATACAAAGAATGTGGAGGAGAGCAGAGTTAGTGGAAAAAGAATGGAGTGAGAAATCGTCAAAGCGTGTGACAGTTCGAGAAACAGTTGGGGAGAAAAACAGTAACAAGTGGAGAGGGGGAAGAGAAGATGACATTATTGGAAAAGTATGAGGGGAAGGAGAATAAATTTTTAATCATAAAACTACAATAATTCTTAAGGTAATCGAAAAACCATTAAACATCAAAGTAAATTGAGTGTTGAATTTAAATCAATATTAATACAATTTACAAGTGACAAAATACAGATCGATTCATAGCAATCGATAAATTATACATAGAACTGAAAAAATGTCATAGCATTCATTACAACAAAAACCTATACAAATTCCAACCGATAAGGAACTTTATTTTGACGTACTGCATACAATTACAATAGTCAATGATGGTTCAGCCTGCAAGATTTACGTTGAGAAGTTAAGTACGTTCTATCAAAGGAGGATGAAATTCTAATGAAAGTCTTATTCTAATAGGAGACGTGGAATGAGGAGGAGGTGATGTGAAAGACTCGGAGTAAAATGATAAAGAAGAAGGAAATGGAGGAGGAGACAGAAGAAGACAAACATGATAAGGAGAGAGGAAAAGAAGTAGGAGAAGTAAATGAATGGAGTAAAAATAATGCGGAATAAAACAGACTTACAAAAAAACGAAACCCTTCAAAAAGGTTTAAAAAATTTATATATAAATAAATACATGGAAACACAGTTAATTAGTATGGCCACAGAAGAGAGAAATAACAAAACATGAAGGTTGTACATTACTCCGTGTATTAGTATGAGTGAGCCTATTATATTCTGGTATCAGTATCATCAAATTCAAATTCAGCCACTGTTTTTACTTTCCTTGCCCTATTACCATAGGTAAGGGAAGTATTGCTTTACGAAATAATTACGATACCCCAATAATTTCTAAATTTCTATTCGTTTCAAGGTCCCCTGAGTCCAAAAAAGTAGTTTTTGGGTATTGTTAATGTGTGTGTGTGTGTGTGTGTGTGTGTGTGTGTGTGTGTGTGTGTGTGTGTGTGTGTGTGTGTGTGTGTGTGTGTGTGTGTGTGTGTGTGTGTGTGTGTGTGTGTGTGTGCGTCTGTGTACACGATATCTCATCTCCCAATTAACGGAATGACTTGAAATTTGCAACGTAAGCTCCTTACAATATAAGGATCCGACACGAACAATTTCGATCAAATGCGATTCAAGATGGCGGCTAAAATAGCGAAAATGTTGTCAAAACAGGGTTTTTCGCGATTTTATCGAAAACGGCTCCAACGATTTTGATTAAAGTTATACCTAAAATAGTCATAGATAAGCTCTATCAACTGGCACAAGTCCCATATCTGTAAAAATTTCAGGAGCTCCAACGATTTTGATTAAAGTTATACCTAAAATAGGCATCGATAAGCTCTATCAACTGCCACAAGTCCCATATCTGTTAAAATTTCAGGAGCTCCGCCCCATCTCTGCAAAGTTTGATTTTAGATTCTCAATTATCAGGCTTCAGATACAATTTAAACAAAAAATTTTCAGTGGAAAAGATTGAGTATGAGAATCTCTAAAATTAATGTTCAGTAACATTTTCACCTTAAATTAAAAATAAGCTCGAAATTCGAGAAAATGTGTTTATCCAATTGCAAACTGTTGGCAACTGTTGATTCTATTAAATGATTCACTATGGAGAGATAGCAGACCTCGTGTGTCTCCAGCGTTATTGCCCTATCACCAGCTGGCTCAAATCTTTGAATAGTAGACTTGAGATGTGCGGGAACATTAGCGTCAGGTTATCAATTTTCATAACGGCAAGGAAAGTTGTGTGAGTGCGCCACACCAGATTTTTACATCTGACTCTTATATAATTCAAATAAATTCATAATGAGTATGGTCAGTAGATTATATTCACAATGTGAAATCAAATTTGCATCACATTGTTACTTTTGCAAGAAAGTACATCAAATCAAATTTTATTTTTTTATAGTGGAGTTTGATATCTACGAATTTCTCCTTCCCATACTATTGTCGAATACTTTGTACTATAACTACTATGTAGTAACACTCCACTATAATCTGATGGACAAAGACTAGGCTAGACACTCAGTGGGAGGGAGGCTGAGCCAGGGATAAAGAATGATGTTTTCGAAAACCTGAGCCCCGAAATTTGGACGATAGGCTGGGGTGAATGGTCACACTCTATTCCTAGACTATTCTTTCTTTTCAAACTTCAGGTTGAACACTACAAAGCTTCTTCTTCCTTTCGACTCCTCCTCCCCCTCACTTTGAGGTAATCTATCTCAAAGTGTGACCGCCTGGCGCCTAGAGTTTCTCTCTCTCTCGCACACACAAAAATTTTGACCTCTTTTCGGGTTCTTTTTCTTTTCTTTTCAATTTCTTTGAAGTGTGAACGTGGTGGACAGCAACCTCTATTGACATTATTGTGTTCTATCATCTATCTACTTGTTATTCATTTTTTTCGGTTCCTGTAAAGTACAGTACTTATTCATTTACATAAATCTATTTATTTATTAATATTTTTTTCGTCTTTTTGGCCACATAGGACCACTTGAGTCAATCAACTAAAATCGTCCTTGGTTCTGAAGCTGTCTGGCTTTTCGATCAGCCCAATATTTATTATTTATATTATATTGAATTTATTATCTATATTATATTGAGTTTATTATTTATTTATATCAATCCTACAGGATTTTCTATTTCATAGAAAATAATTCTTCCCCCACACACGGACCAATAGTCTATATGGGGTAATATTTTTTCCTGAAAATGTGGATTGAATTGTAATGTAATTGTAATTGAATTTATGTATTTCTGAAAGTTTGAAACTTGACAGTGATTGAAAGAGGATTACAATATTGGATCATTCCAATCGGATTTTGATCTTATTCTCTCCATTCACAGTATTTCTTTTTCGTAAAATTCCTTCTTCTCTAAAATTCTTCTATTGATGCATACAAGTAAGCATTAAAGTCAAGACAAGAAAGAAGCTGAATGAAAAAATATGCTTCCCTTTCGGATTCCGATAGGAATAACGTACTATGAAAGCATGATAATATGTATGTTTTTGTCTTTCTCAATTATTTTTATTTTTACTCCGGATTTGGATAGTACTTTGAAAGTGTGGATGGTATGAATATTTTTATTTTTCTCAATTATTCAATTTCAGAGTTTATTAGTTGAGTTCAAACATTTGGTGGTCAATTGAAGAATAATATATCCAATGTAAGATACTGTATTATATTAATCGAGATGGAACTAGTTGTACGAGTGTGATCATTATATTTTCTACTTCTTCTTCTCCTTATTCTTCATCTTCTTTTTCTTTTTCTTCTCTATCATCTCCTCCCACTCTCCTAGAAACCTTTGATATCCTACCCTCTCCCTCATCTTCATCTTCAGTCCAATCTGATCGATTTCAATCTCCCGTATCATTCTTCTATTTCTTTTTTCTTCTTATCCACCTCTCCGTTCATCTTCGTTCCAACGTTTTCTTCGGGGAAAGAGAGCACATTCACACTGAAGGGACGCGCGGCAGGGGTCCCACATGTTCGTGAGAGTCCCAAGTTTCAAACTTCGGACCCGCTCCCATAATAATTTATTGGCTATTTTCTTCTTCTATTTTCTTTTCTCATTCACTCCATCGAGTTCTCTTTGGTCGGTGTATCTTGTGGTGGGAGTGGAGATATTGGACGGGGTGGTTGGGAACTGTACTGTGGAGGGAACTGGTGGT